>NC_141540.1:77420909-77583863 GCF_021556685.1 Rattus norvegicus | reverse complement strand
CCTTTCTAGCTCTTTCTGAAAGCTGTCTGGTTCGACTTATCTGTTCTGACCCAAACTCCTCTCCAAGCTGACTCATTCAAACTGGCTTCTTTTTGGCATCTGACTGAATTGTTCTGCTTGGCCTGAAATTAACTCTAGCAATCTGTTTTAATCTTTTAGCTCATTTTCATTCTCTGGCTCATTCTGTCTGCATCTGCAACCTGTCTCTGTAAAACTGTCTCCTCTCTCTCTGAGCGGCCATGCAGCTGCATTAAAATTCCTCTACGCACACCTGTCCACCTGGAGAGGGTGGAGCTACCGGCCTGGACAGACCTCAGACATACCCGGGGTTCCCTTGTCTCCTCTTTCCCCCTCACCCAGCACTTCCATTCTTCTAGGCTTTCCTGGTGCCAGTCTGACACCAGATTACCATGATCACCTGACTTCACCAGTTACACCAATTTCAGGATTAAACTAATCCTGGGTGGAGGGAGGGAATGCAGTGAACTTCAGGGACTTTGTATTCTCAGTGAAAAAAGGTTTGGCTTGGTTTGTCAGAACAGGGTTTCTCTGTGTAGCCTTGGCTGTCGTGGAATTCACGGTGTAGACCAGGCTGGCCTTGAACTCAGAGATCCACCTGCCTCTGCCTCCTGAGTGCTAAGACTAAAGGTGCGTAGCACCATGCCCAGCTTAAAAGTTGTGTAAAGTTATACAAATGCAAAGATTTAAGGAGAAGGTAGGTGTCTGACGAGGTTTGGTACTTTGTTGTGTATTGCAATGCTAAGTGTAGGCCTCCAAGACTTGGTTGCCCCAGGGATGAGAGAGTCCCCACATAGACCCAAGTTATTTCTGATTGGTAGATAAAGATGCTTACAGCCTATAACTGGGAAGAACTGAGATAGGCGGGGCTTGGTGTTCCTGTCCTTGGAGTCAGAGAAGACCATGAGGAGAAAGAGAGAAGGTGGAGAGAGGAGAAAGACACTATGGGTTAGGAGTCAAGAAAGCATGGCCAATCAGAGTTAAGAACAGCCCAGATGAAGCATAGAGGGTAGTTTCTGCCCAGCTTAGTGCTGATTAAGGCTTATAAATAGCAAAAGTGTATATGTGGTTTTTTTTTTCTTTTTTAAATCTGGGAACTGAATGATCAATGGTGGGGTAGAAGCCCTGGATTGAGATGAAATATTTTCTATAACAGGTGTCCAGCA
The DNA here is from genome assembly GCF_021556685.1 of Rattus norvegicus. NCBI lineage: Eukaryota > Metazoa > Chordata > Mammalia > Rodentia > Muridae > Rattus > Rattus norvegicus. The sequence goes on along the minus strand of NC_141540.1, from coordinate 77,582,679 downwards.
TCATTGGCCTTCCATATTGTTGGGCTATTGGATCCCCTCAGATTTCAAAATGCAGGAACTCTCTAATTCCTCTTTATCAGGCGATGCAGGGTTTGCAAACGGCCTTGCTATCATTTGAACTTGCTGCGTTCCGGATGTGTGAGTGCTGATTGACCGCTTTGGGGAAGTGGTCAGATTATGAAGGCTGTGGCTTCACAAATGGAGTCATAAAGGGACATTATTGGGAAGTGATGGAGACTTGACAATTGTCAGGCTATGAGGCTTCTTTAGTCTTTTTTTTTTTTTTTTTTTTTTTTTGTTCTTTTTTTCGGAGCTGGGGACCGAACCTGGGACCTTGCGCTTCCTAGGTAAGCGCTCTACCACTGAGCTAAATCCCCAGCCCCGAGGCTTCTTTAGTCTTATTCCTGGTCTCTTGCTGTCACATTCTCCTTCCTGTCTGCCAGGAGGTGAACTGCTTTGCCTTAACTCTCCCATCATCATGAAATTCCACTCACTCTCAAAGCAACAGAACCAGCTGGTCATGGTCAGAGACTTCTGAGGTCATGAACCAGAGTAACCTTTGCCCCCTTTAGGTTGCTATTTCAAGGATTTGGTTCCAGGAATGAAAAGTCAACTAAAGCAAACTTATAACATTGCAGATATGTCCTCCCCGAAGCCAAGAGCAGCTCAGCATGAAACCAAGATCATGAGACTGCGTGTGTGTGTGTCTGTGTGTGTGTGTGGGTATGTATGCATATACGATGTGTATATACAGGTGTGTGGTGTGTGTGTGCAGGTATGTGTATGTATATGTATGCATGTGTGTATGCATGTGTATGTATGTGTGCACACCAGTGTATGTGTGCACGTGCATGTGTGTGCATGTGTCTGATACTTGTTTTAATGTCGTGTGTCCATGAACTTTGTAAACAAGACTGTGTTGCAGAGTCAGAAGGCTGGATATTTGTACAATGTATGTCTACTGTACACCATTTCTGGATCGTTTGTAACCCCCAATACATTGTTCACACTGTGTAAGAGCTTGTTATTCAGTACTGTTTCAGGCAGTGGTCCCCAAACTTCCTAAGGCTGTGACCCTTTAATACAGTTCCTTATGTTGTGGTGACCCTCAACTGTAGTTATTTTGCCACAACCTCATAGTTGTAACTTGCTATAGATATTCAGATTTACAGTACAAATCATAATGTGTATATCTGATGACAGGTGGGATATCTGATAGGAGACCCTAGCTGAGAACCGCTGGTCTAGGGGGCAGTGGTGAGTAAAAGCAAACTTATACATATTCCATACAGACGCCACCATGATGGTCAAATTTGAAGCACTTACTGTACAGTATCAACTTCCTGACCCCAAACACAGCCTACAGGAGGCTTGACTTAACCACGGTGGGGACAACGGTACTTACTGTGCATGGCAGCGTCCTGCTTCGCTCACCCGAATGCCAACTCTGGGAAGGAAATCTCACTGAGGGTGAATAGGCAAGCAAGAGACCCAAGGGCCTGCATGGGGCCTGCCTGTGGCATCGTGACGGGGCCCCACTGGTGCCTGCTCTGTCCCGGGAGCCCTACTTAGCACACTGTAACCAACTTACTTCATCCTCGGGCCTAATCTACGAAGTAAGTTTTACTCTTGTTGCCATTTCACAGAAGCTGGATCTAAGATGTAGAAAGATGGAATCTCTGGCCCAGGGTCACACAGCGAGTTGACACCGAGGCTAGCATTGAGTCCAGACCATTCTAATGAGAGTTCAGATTCTTAACCCTCCCAGTGCAGTGGGAAGGATTTAGGGAGATGTGAACCTTTTCTTTTAAAGATTCAGAAACTTATAGGCAATTACTTCATCAGCCTTTCTGACCCTTTCTGTCAAACCCCTTGTTTCCACCAGACACTATGTGTGTACCTACTGTGTGCAAACTGCCAGCCATAATTTTATGTGGGCCTCACAGACAAAAAATAGTTGGTGCCCTTGGGAAAATGCCATAGGAAGCTGACTGGTGGGGCTCCCTGGTCAGGGATAATAGCATGGCTTTGCTGGTCCTTGAGTCCCTAGAGGTGGCCAGATGTGATTAGAACAGGCCTTAGAAGAGGGCTTCAGGCAGGTGTGGCTGCTAGGAGAAAGTTTCTTCCAGTGTTAGCTCCCTGCTGGTTCCAAACCCAAGAAGCGGTTGACTTGGCCTCAGCAATCAGCATCCCGCTGGTCACATGCTCCAGGCAGCTGCTCTTTGTTTTTATCCTTCACCAGGCCTCTCCGGCCTCTTGGGCCTCCCCGGCCTCTCCGGCCTCTCCAGCTTCTCCAGGAACAAATCTTGGAGTCTTGGGGTTCTGCTTGATCACCCAGGGACAGACCCTTCTCTTACTTCCAGTCCAGGGCTAGGGACATCGTATCCTTAGGGGCCTTCTGCCCATTTCCAGAGTGGTGATTAACCGTCCCTGGTAAGCCAGCATTACGTAAGGGGATTATGAAACTGTAACAGGAGGGTCTGCGAGATCTGTATGTATAAATAGACACAAACCTCTTTACTGCGCCACTGTGAGGTCCAGAGCCATCTAGCGGCAGAAAGCTGTATATGCAGCTCTTGCAAATCGGTTCAGAAAATAATTCTTTTATGTTCTAAATATGACACTTTGTACATAACTAGACACGGAGCCTCTCGGTTAAACTATGCTGAGAAAAAAGGGAGGCGAGTCTCTGTTTTTAACTTTAGAGGTAATATCCTTAATAAAAGAAGTCCCGCCCGTTGTACATGGGGTGTTAACTAAGAAATTCCAGTGTGGCGACTGTTTATGCGAGCCTGCCTTTCACGTTCGCGTACCCAGACGCACCGCTGCTTAGATGTTTTTAGATCTGTCCCTATATCATATTAAGTGCAGCTGATAAACATGTCCATGGGACCCGAGAATATTCTTTAAACCTGAGCATGGTTGTCTCGTCCACCCCCTCCCTCACAGTGCTGTTTCCTGTTCTGTTTATCCTTCCGCCTCAGTCAGAAGACTGGGTGGGGCTGTTACTGAAGACAGAAAAAGGACCGCAGCAAGGCATCTTTTCAATGGCTTTTGAGTTTCAGTAGAGTTGAACTTTTAGGAACCATGACGAATTTAAGACATAAACTAAATGTGTAACGTGTGTGTGTGTGTGTGTGTGTGTGTGTGTGTGTGCGTGCGCGCGCGCGCGCGTGTAATAAACTTTGGGGAAGTGTATAACATAGAGTCAGAGAAGTACAGGCAACATGAACTGCTCAACTTCAGTACACTCTGATACTGTTTTCTGAAGATGCCAGGTAAGGTTACAGTCCCAGCAGCAATGTGTATGTGTATGCATTTGTGTACACATTATATACATGTGTGTTCATGTATGTGTGTGTACATGTACATGTGTATGAATGTACTGTGTGTACATATGTAGGTATATGTGTACACATGTGTGTATGTGTGCATATGTGTGCCTATGTGTGTACATGTATGTGCACTTATGATGTAGTTCCTCATCCACACCCAAAGGAACCCCCTGACCAGTCGGAACCCCATCACTGTGCCTTGAAACCAAAAACACTTTCTATTGTCATAGAATGGGGGAGGGGGTGCATTTGAGAGAATAAATCCCAAACATACCTCCATTTTACCTGAGCGGGGGAGTAGATATGCAAATAAGAATTAAATTGGATGAAAATATGCTAAACATGTTATTTTATTTTTAGGGCTCACATTTGTGGGTGAACATACCTGCTACTTAGTCACTGGGAAAAACAGAGTCTTAAATCTGACTCAAAGCTGGGAAGAATGGAGCACATCTTTAATCCCGGCACTCAGGAGGCAGAGGAGATGGATCTCTGAATTCCAAACCAGCCTGGTCTACAGAGCGGGTCTGAAACAGCAGGGAGCACACAGAAACACTGACCTTAAAAACTACAACAACAGTAATAAATATGACTCAAGACACTGAAAAAAATACCACTCTCCATCCCCTCCCCCATAGGAGGGGAAGGAGCGGAGAGGAGGGGAGGGGAGTGGGGAGGAGGGAAGAGGAAGAGAGAAGAGGAAGGGAGGGGAAAGAGAAGAGAGGAGGGGAGGTGAGGGGAGAGAAGGGAAGAGGGGAGGAGAGAGAAGAGGAGGGGAGGAGGAGGGGGTGCAACAGAGAAGAAACACTTGCCTAACTTGTACATTAATCTGAATTCTTATTAGAAACAGATGGCAGTCTCAAATATCTAGTTTACAAAACTGTAAGTAGGATTTATACAAACAGGGAAGGAGTCATGTGGTTCCCTCGGCTAATCAAACCGTGAAATGTGGGCAGTGACCCGGACAGTGTAGGAAGCCCAGCGTGGATGCTACAAGACAGGACCCTAGACAGCAGGTATGCTTGTCACCAGTCACAGCACATGCTTTTCAAGATTTATTTTTATTTTATCTGAATGATTTTGTATGGAATCCCCGGAAGTGAAATCATGAGCGGTTGTGAGCCGGCATGTGGGTGCTCTGACTGGAACCTAGCTCTTCAGCCCCTACCACATGTTCTCAGCATTCACAAAGGGATGGGCGTCACCTGTCTCACCCACCCACTCTCTTGGCACTACCAGCAAGCCTCACTACTCTCAACCCGTCTTCTTGAAGAGGAGCTATAAAACAGGAAGGTTTGCATGGGGCGGGGGTTGGGAGGCAGGGTAGAGGAGGGCATGTGAGAAAGAGCTCAGCAGCTGTGGGACGGTAAACCATAGCAGGAAGCTTGGTGGGTAGAGCAGGTCTGAGACCCTGGAAACTCAGGGTACACATCTGAGAAGGTAGGCAGCTCCCTGCCAGATTCCTGGCTTGGAGCACGTGCCACACTTCCCACATAAGGGACCGTAGATCAGAACAGAGTTCCCCATGCTAATGAGGTTCCTAGAGGCCCCAGGGCTTAGCCAATGAGCTTCCATTCACAGATATTTCTCCCTGCAAAAGGTATTTAATCTCGGGTCCGCCCTGAGAGGTTGATACACATTCATTTTACATGATAATCAACCAATAGGCAGTTTAGAACCAAGGACTGTCATCAAGAACCCACATGGGAAGCATGGGGAAGGCCTTGGACTACTGAGCTGTAGCTCAAGTCTCCCACAGAAGGTCTCTGCACTTCCTGACAACCACACCCAAGTCACCTAAGGACAGTCACAGCCGAGCTAAGCCGGGGCTCCCCTCTGCCCGCCCCCAGACTCATCCTCAGCTCGCAGACCTCCTTTTCTCCGGCTCTTCCGTGACTTCCAGCGGCACCTGGATGTCCAAGAGTCTGAGAACCTCCATGGCTACAGCCTTGATCCGGGAACCCCCAACACTTCGTTTCTGTCTTCTCTGTGCCATTCTCCAGCAGCAACTAGAGGTCTGGAAGCCAAGAAATGCCAGCTCTGGCTTTCCCACACCTCGGCTACGTTTTCCCACCTGTGGAGAGGTGTCTCCCATTTCCCTAAAGCCCTGCACCCAGCAGCTGTGTTAGATTAGCTCAGTCAGGCTCCGTTTTGCCTCCCTGACGGCTGTGCCCTATGGTGAGGTAGAACGGAGCCCCACAGCAGCAGGTGTTCATCCCTGCTTCCTGATTGTGGGCGTGACCTTTCCACTTGGCCTCCATGACGGACCTCATCTGTGAATTGAGAGTCAGAACAAACTGTTTCTCCCGTAAGTTGCTTTTGTCTGGTATTTATTTCAGCAGCAGGAAAGAAAACTCAGAAACTACCAGAGCCAGGCATGGAGGTGCACGCCTATAATTCTGACACTTGGGAAGCAGAGGCAAGAGGGTCCAGTGGTCAAAGCCATCGTGGGCTGTGTGAAACCCTGTCTCAAAACCCAAACATAAAAACAAACAAATAGCCTTTGGACGAGAGCGAACATGGAGGAGTAATCTCTTCAGAAACCAGCTACTCCAGAAACACCTCCTCCTGCAAAAGCTCCTGGTCCTCTGCCTTTACCATCCACTCCTGATGAGCAGCCAGTATTCTCCTTCTCAGACCCCTACCTTACTCACCGGATAAACCACCTTCTCAGACAAATGCAAGATGTAAGAATTCTCCTTGGTCTCTGGTCATGGAACTGAGGAACTTGTCTGCCCACCGGAAGCCTGCCACTACAAAGAGTTAAGGACCGAACCCAGGGCCTTGCTCTTGCTAGGCAAGTGCTCTACCATTGAGCTAAATCCCCAGACCGGCTGATGACCATCTTATAGTGCATAAGACAACCCTTTTCCCCAATAAAATTTTTTTCTCGTCCCCAAATTTACTAGTGTTAAAAGTTATGAAATGTGATGCTAATAAATGCTAGGGGTTAATTTAAAAAAAAAACCAAATAACAAAGGATTTGAAACATTCCCAGATGGCTCTCCAGAGGTATAGTAATCCACACTTCTGTCAACTGCAACTGACCTCTCCAGCACTTGCCATTCACACCACTGAAAAGGAATATCATTCTTTCTTTTTAAAAAAAAAAAAAGCTAGAAATGGTATTAATTCCTATTACTGCTATCCAGACTTTCCCAAGTTTGAGACTTTTAAACACACACACACACACACACACACACACACAAATTCATTATCTTTACAGTCCTGGAGGTCCGAACTCTAAAATGGTCCTGAAGGTGTGAATTTGGCAGCAGGTGTGAGTTGGTGGCAGGTGTGAATTGGTGGCAGGTGTGGGTTGGTGGCAGGTGTGAATTGGTGGCAGTGATCCTGACTCCTGAAGCTCTGGAGAAAATGGTTTTCCTTCTTCCTTGCCCCCTGCTTTCCTCAACTTACCTTTTGTAAAGTCCCCTGTCTCCCTTGCTCATTTTTCTGTTGGTACACTAGTGGTTTTCCAGCTGACTTAGTATGTTTAGATATTTTGGAATTGTGAATTGCTTCCTGCTATATGATGCTGCTCATAGTTTTTTCCACATTTCTGGTCTTTGGCTGTGTGTTATATCAATCTGATCTAGCCATAATAAAATGCCATGTGCCAGGTGACTTAAACATCAGAAAACCATGTCTTACAGTTGTGCAGTCTAGAAGTCTGAGAGCAGGTGTCAGGGCCCTGCAGGCTTAATGTCAGCTCTCCCTGGCTCACAGAGGGCTCAGAAATTCCCCCTGTGTTCTCACAGGGTAGGGACACCAAGCCCCGAGTTTTTCTCTCAGCAGTGGATGCTCCCACCTGATAATGAACTAAATAAACCTCGGAAGCTGCCAGCCAGCCCCGATTAAATGCTTTCATTTATAAGAGTTGCCTGTTCATGGTGTCTCGTCACAGAGAGAAGCCCTAAGACACCTCCCAAGAAAGCACTCCCCCACTCTCTGTTCCCACCATGTTACTCCACTCTTCTGTCTGTGCACAGGTCATGGTGTGCGGCTGTGTTATTCGGTTTGCTTATTGTCTGGCTTCCTTGGTAGATGATCAACCCTAGGAGGGCAGGCACTGTGCTTGCCTTTTAATCATGGTTTCCTTTTTGATTCTCTCCAGACTTCTCAACAACATCTACAAGGGCTGGTGGGTTGGCTCAGTGGTTAAAGCAAGAGCTGAGAGTTGGGCACGGCTGAGCCCCTGTAATTGCAGTTGGGAAGGCAAAAAGGGACTTCTTGGAGCAAGACAGCTAGCAATACTGTCCAACTGATGAGTTCTGCATCAAAAGAGATAGAGGGTGACTCCCGGTATCTAAGGCCTAAGGCCTTACACATCCACATGGCACCTACACACCTACACACCAGACACACACACACACACACACACACAACCACATACACATGTACACAATGCATAAACATACACATATGCATATATACGTACATACACACACCCCCACATACACATCCAGACACATGCATACACACATATATATACATGTACACACATGCATAAACACACACATATGCATACACACACAACCACACATGCACACACACACACCCCACACAAACACACATAAAAAGTCACAATGCATTACTCTTTGTGGCCTGTTGTGCTTGCCTGGCCCCTCCTTCGTTGAGGACCTGTAGAGTCTATTAGTCACACTATGGTGAACGTGCTTGTGAGAACGACTTCCTCTCTGCCTCCAGTCTTACTTCCTGACTGTGCTCTTAGCAAGGCTGTGCTCACCAAGCATCATAAACATGTACATTAAGCTCATATACATTTGTTTTATTTTTATGTCCAACTCTAGCATCTAATTAAGGATGAATTATTACTCCTTCCCACCTAAAATATTTGGTTACTATTTTATTCTCTTTAAATGCAGCCTCCGATAGCCTCTAAGCACGTGAGCATTGGCAGTTCTGGATTTGCTGTCTAGATCTGCCTGTGGCAGCTCATGGGATCCCTTCTCTTTTTACACTGGCTGTAGAAAAGCATTTCTTTGTCTGTCTGGAAAAGCCATTCACTCAATGCAAACTAACAACCAAAGCCAACCTTTTCCATTAAAAAGAAAGAAAGAAAGAAAACAGTGAATTTTCTTAATATTTCTGGTTTGAATGGCTTTCCAGACACAGCAATTTATAACGGGCTGAGCTGAATGCATTTATGGCCCTGCATTCCTCTGAGCACTGAAGTGACTTCATCTTTTAAGAAAATGGGGGAGGACCTAGGAAGCGCAAGGCTCTGGGTTCGGTCCCCAGCTCCGAAAAAAAAAAAAGAACCAAAAAAAAAAAAAAAAAAAAAAAAAGAAAATGGGGGAAAGATCCCGTCCATGGAAAAACAAAACAAAAATGTGCTTTACTGGGGCCACTGAGGAACAGCACAAAGTCTGTTCCAGGTACTTGTGTCCAAGAGTGAAGAGATGTGATAGGGTCTTAAACCACACCAGGACCTGTCCTAGCTCTGTGACACAACTCAGTAATTAGTAACTATGCAGGCATGCAACATACAGAAACTATAGCACAACTCAGAGTAATTGGTCTCCCGCCCGTAAGATCTGATACCACAGATATAAGGCACCATACCCAGACACCTAAGACTTCTCTCATAGCCCCTGACTGTGCATCTCCATACAGTACCAAATGTGTACAGAGGCCAGCAAGATGGCTCAGCTGGTCAGATCACGTGTTGCCAAGGCTGAGTGTGATCCCTGGGACCTACATGGTTGAAGGGGAAAAAAACCAACTTCTAAAAGTTGTTCTTTGGCCTTCACATGTACGCCATGCCAAGTTCACGCCTCTCCCCACAAACACGATGAATAATTTTAAATAAAAATATGTGTATGGCAAGAAAACAAATGATTTCAAGATTTATATAATGTATTACATATTCTACACACACACACACACACACACACACACACACACACACACATCTATAGTGTGTGAGAGAGAGAGCTACTACAGGGTACAGCTCACAGTGCTGAGACCTGAGCCCATGACTCAGCGCACACTGAGCGCCCTTTCCTCTCAGCTGCACCTGAGCCTGTCAGACCACAGAATCAGCAGCCTCCAAGCCACAAATGTGCTGCGTATCACAAATGCGTTTGCCGCCGGGTGTTCAAAAGCTCAGAACTCACACTTCCACGGTGGTGGGGACCAGACGCATTCTGGATTTTTGCTTGGCTGACATTCTTTGTGTTCTGATTGGCAGCTGAAACCACACACTGCCTCTCAGGGCTGCTTCCCAGGCCATGCTGGCGATTAATAGAGAAAAGTAATACAACTTGTTAAGAATCCGTTTACTTCTCTGGAGTGACAGTCCTTCAGGGATTTTAACGTCAGATACAGACCAAATGGCGTCTATGGAAATGCAGGAAAGGTCTGGGGACCTTTGAAAGGATTAGGGATGGTGGCCCAGGTTTGGTGCTCTCACGATTGTCACTGGAGCCTAATAGTTTTTGCAAAGTTGTGTATTTTGTTTGTTTTTTTGGTTTTGAGACAGTGTCTCTCTAAATAACCCTGGCTGTCCCAGAACTCACTATGTAGACCATGCTGGCCTTGAACTCACAGAGATCTGCCTGCCTTTGCCTTCTGAGTGCTGGCTTTAAGGGCTTGCGCACACCATGCCCGGCCTCACAGCTGTGTTTTAGTCCACACATGGGGAGAAAGGCTCGAGTTAGTGAATTCTCCCAAAGCAAGACAGGCACTAAGGCAACTGCCCAGAGGTCCTGCTGCAGATGCTGCAGGTTCTTCAACTGTGGCTTCTGCGGTCACGGCTCTGTCACCTTACAGTAATTCTGGCACTAAATGCTGAAAGTTATCTGAGTCTGTGGCTATTCTGTGGGAGGGAATTGTTTAAAAAAGCAGAGGAGACTTGGAAAATCCATGCTAGTCTTAAAAGCAAAAGTAACCAGGTCAACTGTTAATACAAGAAAACCCAAACCTAAGTACGGATGAAGAAGTACATGACTGTCAGTAGCGTTTATACAGAAGCTACCCTGTCAACACCCTGTCTGAGGACCTGGGCTTTGGATCTTCCTTACAGCTTCCATGATGCTTGGCAACACTTGGCCAGTAGAGGGCACTGCAGGACACCATGGAGGACGGGCACCCTTCCAGGTTGCAGCTCCTTCTGCTCCTAGGGGTTGGAGTTCAACAGTGAAGGCAGAAGATGTGGGGTCATCCCCTCGGTCCGCAGCATGGACAGTTTTCTATAAAATTCCCACACCAACACATGGCTTCTCTCTAATAGAGGGGACCTTGCCAGTCCCTCCTGGCCACAAGCTCACTCACTTGGACCCTAGAGCAGCCCTACCTGAGTCAGGAATGCCCAGCTCAGCATCCTTGTTAGCCTCTAGGAGATTTTCCAGGGTTCTCTTTCCTCTGCAACACTGCTGTGGGATCACTGAGAATCCCCTGTTGCAATTCTTCGTTGTAAACATTCCTGGTGGATTTTTGTCTCCCGGCAATGAATTATTGTCTAACTCAAATGGATAGAATCATCTGGAGGGACGAGGGGAGGTGAACAGAAAGACACACCTTTTCTTAAGATCTTAGGTTCACATCTACCTCCATAAAGAAATAACAACATAAACGAGGGAGGACTAAAAAGCACAACGCTATTTAATGTACTTTCTGTGTAATGTGAGACCGTCCAGTAATGGAGACTTAAAAAGGCAAAGAAAGTTGTACCCATTCATGCTTAGGTTTAATGGCGACCAGGACCAATAATAGCAGAGGCAAGTGCTAGGTTAGCGAGCCTTTGCTGTGAGTGTTAGCACCAAAGTCACAAGGAAGATGTGTCCTGCATGGCCTCCCCAGCAGCTGCAGAGAATAACATGAATAGAACGTATATAATAGACTTCGGACCAACTTGAAGATGTCACTCTTCCAACAGTCCTGAAAAGCAGTGTGCGAAGGTCACATCTCTCTGGCTCTTGCTGTCCTAATCTCTAACACGGGGGCCACTCTTCTTCTCTGAATTTGAGATAACCTATAACGTGTCACATAACAGATCAGTACTGACAGTTTTGCTCCCTTTATTGCTTTTTTTAATTTTAAATTTGTTTATTCTATGAGCATGAGAGTTTTGCCTGCATGTTTGTCTGTGCACCATGTGTGCCTGCTGCCCATGGAGGCTGGAAGAGGGTGTCAGATTCCCTGAAACTGGAGTCACAGATAGTTGTGAGCTGCCATGTTGGGTGCTGGGTTCTAAACCTGGGTTCTCCGGGAAAGCAGCTAGTGCCCTTAACCCTGTGTCTCCAGCCCCCACCATGAGAGTAAAGCTATGACCTCAGTCAGACTCGGGTCAGGCGAGGAACAAAAATGAGCTGAGTGGTGCTGCCTGGGTGGTGGCAAAGAGGAATAGGCACACAGGGCTCAGTCAGCATGTCCCCACCGCATGAAAGCGCTGGTCTCCTCATAGTCACTCTCATTTCCAGGAACATCCAGGAGCCCAGACCCTGGGTCTTCTTGAGTGCTTCTGTGTATCCTAGAGGACTGGTCCCACAGTATCTTCCTCCATCGACTCAGCTTTAAAGTTGTGTGTGTGTGTGTGTGTGTGTGTGTGTGTGTGAAGGCAATCTGCAAGAGTCAGCCGGCTCCCTCCAACATATAGATCTCAAGACTAAAGTTTAAACCCAGGTCTTAGAGCCTGGTGACAAGCACCTTTACCAGCTGAGCCATCTTGCAGGCCCTCTCCAAGGTTTTGTCAGTGTCCCTGCAGACTGGGGTGATGGGATTTGAAATGTGCCCTTGGGGTCTCCCTTGCCCCTCTCTGCCCCAGAATCACAGGAAGACCATACTCTGGGCCCTCTTCATCCACATGTACTTTCCCTTTGACCCTTGTCCAAGTCTCTGCAAACTAGAAGCTTTACCTAAGAAAGTGGTCCAGGCCCTCTTCACACTGGAGTGTTAATGGTTTAACAGCTTCTCTCTTCACAATGAGCGAGGCAGAGCTTCAAAGCTACAGTAAGAAAGCCTTCAGAATCAAGTAGTAAAAACAGAGGATTTAGAGTATCTGGCCCCTCCCAGGAAGGAATGTGTTAACTTCAAAGCCTTCCTCAGCTTTTCTGATCTCACCAACAAAACCAAACCAAAGCCTGTCTTTGGAGAATGGGGCGGTGCAGGGGGCTGACTCGGGGAGGGTTCTGGGAGACCCTGGAGGGTGGGAAGCTTGAGGCCCGCTGTGGCACCATCTGCTAACTTTCATTCACCACTCCTGCCGTGTGCGGTGTCTATCAAGCATTTCTGAAACACACCTAAGATGCACTCTAACCTGGAGAAGCGAGCCACCCCAACCGGTTGCTCAAGATTACTCTAGATCAAAGAGAATGAGCAAGGCTTTGCCCATGACTTTCTCCCCGATTCAGGCCAAGGCTGCTTCCCTGACGTCTTCAAAGCAGGCCTTGCAGTTGAAGTGTGTGGTCACCAGGTGGTGAGAGCGTGCTGCAGCTGAGAACAGAAACCAGGAAGCCAAGCTCGCCAGGCACCCAGTTACCTTGGCCAGAGCCAGGACTCCCTCTCCACAGCAGCCACAGCCACCAAGAGTTAACAGAGAACAGCCACCGTCAGATGAACATCCACAGTGACCCAGAGCAGCTATGTAGACCAAACCCATCTCCGTGTCCATCTGGGAAAAGGAAGTCAATCTGTCCTTAGAAAATAAAAAGACTTGAGAGTGCCCACCTTTGTTTTTAAAGCCGTATTTGTTTATTGATTGGTTTATTGATTTTGCGGGGTAAGGATGGTGCTCACACAGGCGCACACTTATGCATGCTCAAGTGTGTGCAGCAGTCAGTTTGTTCTTTGCACTGTGTGGATTCTGGGGACCAAACTCTGGCTGTCAGGCTTGGCCGTAAACGTCTTTACCCACATTTCAATAAGTGTGTCTCTGTCACCTCATGCTTCCTTCTGGTCTCCTTGCAGGAGGAGACATTGCAATCTTGTGACACTTCTAGGAAAGAACTCATACTCTGAAGAAACGGGCACCCAGCTTTCATTTGTCACCACCTGGGAAAGAGCCTAGAGCAGTGTCACCACCTGGGAAAGAGCCTAGAGCAGTGTCACCACCTGGGGAAGAGCCTAGAGCAGTGTCACCACCTGTGTGTGTAGTAGCCTAGAGCAGTGTCACCACCTGGGAAAGAGCCTAGAGCAGTGTCACCACTTGGGAAAGAGCCTAGAGCAGTGTCACTACCTATGGAAGAGCCTAGAGCAGTGTCACCACCTGGGGAAGAGCCTAGAGCAGTGTTTCTCACCCTGCGGGTCTTGAAATCTTTGGGGTTGAACAGCCCTTTCACGGGAGTCCCCTAAAACCATTTGAAAACACTGATGTTTACAATATGATTCAACAGTATGGAAATTAGTTATGAAGTAGCAATGAAATAATTGTATGGCTGGGGGTCACCACAGCATAAGGATCAGCAGTAAAGGGTCACAGCAGTAAAGGGTCGCAGCAGTAGGGAGCCTGTGAACCACTGCCCTAGAGGAAACTCATCAGGGCTGAGCTATTAGGGTGTTAGAGATCAAAGATGCTGGGGCCCCTGCTCTGCCCTTCCTACTGGGACCTACGGGTTTGCTGGTGCCTTCTCCAACCTCACCTGTCCTTCTCAGATCTCCTTCCTGGTCCGTCTTCCAATACAGTCCCTTTATTTAATGTGATTTTCCACATGACATAGCTTCAAATATTTGCTCATTAAGTGAGCAAATCCTGAACCTGAAGGTGGTTGAGTTCATGGAGAACAGACAAATTAGGAGACGTTTTACCACCCGATCGACACATATGTAGCCTGTGTAGTCCTGATGGCTTATATCTGTAATCCAAGACTGAGGCAGGGGGATTGCTGTGAGTTTGTGGTCAGCACAGGTTAAAGCAAGAGGCAGTAATAGCACAGTGGGGGGAGGGGGGACAACAGGAGGGAGCAGCAATTGGGATGTAAAGGAAATAAATACATAAGTTAATGGAGAAAAAAAATAATAGCACGATCTTTCTGTTTAAAGACATTTCACTGAGCATTAACAATGGGTAACTTTTCTGACTCATGTATTACAGGCTGTGAGCCACCGTGTGCGTGTGCTTGTGCTTGCACTGTACTCACTCGAGCTCTGTGCTCAGCAGCAATGTAAACAACGTGTCAGCAGCAAAAAGCCTCCATGTTTTAGAAAAACAAGAGGGGGACACTACGTAGTCTGAGAAACTGAAGCCAAGAAACTCAGGGGTGAACAGGCCAAATCCTCATCCTGTTGGACCTACAGAAGTAGGAGCAGAGGGGGGCTCCCCACACCCCATCCCCAGACCATTCTTCCCTCCCCATCCCTCCCCACTTTCTGCCAGAAACAAATTAATGAGGAGAACACAAGGACGTTTGCCCACAGTTTTATGTGACTCCAGAGCCTTCAGCCGGGCCACCCACACTGAACTATTGCTTCTAATGCTGACACTTCAAGAAACAAGGACTGCCACCTGGGTGGACACAAGGAGCCCTGAGCTGGGGACACCAAGCCAGGCCTGCCTGTCCCCAGCCTTCCTGGCTTCTCCACTGCCACATCTTTTGCTTTCAGGGTGGGTCAAGACCCTTTGCTTCTATGTGGATGGTTAGTCCACAGCAAGATGGAGGCAGTGTTAGTGTAATTTGTTTTGTTTTGTCTTATAGCCGTGGCTTCTTTGGCCCACACTGGGGGAGAGGAACTCTGGTCAGTTACAGCTTGACTCAGGGGAGGATGGGGTGAAAGAGAGAAGGGCAGAGAGAAAGCTCGCTTTGGAGACCTGTGCTTTGAACTACTGTTTTCTGAGCCCTGGCCACCACAGCTGAAAATCAGAAGACTCAAACTGTCCACCTACTTAATACACATCTGGAAATGGCCAACAAGGGCCGCTGGAGTTGTGGTGAGGCAAGTAGGTGTGTTTGCAAATCCAGAACCTACGAGCCACCAGAACCAGCACACACGTGTATCTCATGCCTGCGTTTGCTTCTCTCTCTTTCACACAAGTCTCATCTGTGACCGTTCTAAGCCAGCAATTCTCAAAGTAGGGCTATAGGCTCCCACCCAGGAGGAAACATAAGATCTATCTTTGAACTGGCTAGAAGGATGCTTTGTGAATAAAGGTACTTTAGACCTAGCCTGAAAGTGGGAGGTGTGGACCCCTGTGGCTGAAGGAGAGATCCAACTTCTGTAAATTGTCCTCTGAGTACACAGAATCTAAGTAGACAGTCTGGTAGATAGATAGATAGATAGATAGATAGATAGATAGATAGATAGATAGACAGACAGACAGATAGACAGACAGATGGATAGGACTTGCATCCACCACCATCAGCCTTATAGGATCCATGAGGAATAGGCTGCCTGTCTTCCTTCTCCAAGCCACTGCATTCTTAGAGTTGTTCTGACAATCTGTTAAAACATGGTGGATTACAGTGAAGTTCTAGGTGTGCAGAGATGTGCCCCACCTAAGGGTTGAAAAGGGCAATTGACAAAAACACAGCCAAGAAGGATTGAATGGTGGGAGAGGAGGCAGAAGACACCAATTGGACAGTTTTCTGAGTTTGGTTTTCACTTTCTGAAACCTTATGAGGTTTGGGGGGCCGGGTTGCTGGAAGGGACTGGTTTTCATTTGACTTCTGTGAAGACCTATGTGGTGGCTTTTTTGAGAACCAAGGGCAGAAGCCAAGATTCGAGGTTCTTTTCTTCTGCCAACCATGATTTTCCTCTTCTGGAGGTGGATCTCTTCAGTCCATAAAGGTCGTGCTTCACTTGGGACACCAGGTCACAGGGACACCATTTAACCCTCTCCCGCATTATCCGAAGGCAGCTGGATGGCCAATGTCAAATCAACATCAACTTCTACTAAGATAGTTAGTGGCAGAAAAATCAGTACAAAGAGACTTGAAGTGAACCTTCAAGAAAAAGCCAAAGGTTGAAGACAGCCAGTTCCAGTCCTTAGAGCAAGGCGGTGAGGGAGACGCTGCTGCGCTTGGATAGCTAGGAATTCGACATACATTAAACAGGAACTTAATTACAAGTGATTTCTGAGGATTAACAGAAACTTTTTTTCAAGATTACAAATGAAAACTGTCAGTATAACTGCACCTGAAGTATTTATCAATGGCTTGCTATAGCCCCTATTTGTCATAGAACTTTGTGTTTGATATTGGGAGCACACAATAGGGTCAATATAATTGTCTCACCTTCCTTAATATTGCTATCATCTCTATAGTCTCTGTCTGTGTCTCTCTTTCTCTCATGAGCCTCATGACTCTTGAATACTGCTAGAGCTGACAAGACTGACTTTTAACACCAACATGGATTTATTTCCCAGTGGGTTAAAAAGTCAGGTAGTGTCAGGCTGCTGTGAAACTGGCAGGATGAACCTCCAATAGAGACATTTCTCTGCCCCTCAGGATTTAGTAGTGAAACAGCTTCATCAATCGCAATACAGTTGTGATTTGGTATAAGTGAGGGATGTTTTCCAGTCCTCGTTGTGCACGGGGGCTGGTGCTGTTCACGGTTTGTTAAGAACGTGGGACTGAGGGACCTGAAAGGACAGGGGCTTCACAGAGTCAACTAACCTGGATCAGAGATTGAACCACAAACCAAAGAGCAAGCACAGGCTAGACCTAGCCCCATGCCCGTCCTTATATGTAGCAGATGAACAGCTTGGTCTTCATGATGGTCCCCCAACCACAGGAGAGAGGTTGTCCCTGAGCCTGTGCCTGCCTGTGGTCTGACTCCTCTAGCTAGGCTGCCTTATCTGGCCTCAGTGGGAAAGGATAGGCCTAGTCCTGCAGTGGCTCTGTGTGTGTGTGTGTGTGTGTGTGTGTGTGTGTGTGTGTGTGTGTATTACCCAGAAGGGGGCTCCCACTTCTCAAAGGTCAGGGGAGAGAAAATGGGGGAGGATCTGTATGAGGAGGTAACTCGGGGAGGGGGTACAGGGGGGAGCTGGCATTGGGATGTTAAATACATACATACATACATACATACATACATACATACATACATACATACATAGAATGTGGTGCTAAGCTTAGGTTTTAAAAAGCTGTGAATTGGGTCTTCATCATCCTCTATAGTTCCTCATTTCTTTTCCCATGTCGCCTGTACCTCAGCCCTCAGTCTAGATGATGCTCATGGTACCACTACTGGTCTGTTTTGTTTCCATAACAGAATGGCGGATCATTTAAAAAAGAGAAGGTCTTTATTTGGCTCACAGCTCTAGAGGCAAAACAGTTCAGGATCGCATAGCCGCATCTAGCAAGGGCCCTCATGTTGTATCCTAACGCGGGTGACGAAGTCACATGACAGGAGCACACAGGAGAGTGGGCACGAACATTTGGAAGAGGGAGTCAAGGCAGTGACCCCCCTTCATGACAGCTTATCTCTAGTGAAACAGTCTGGTCTTCACAGAAAGACATTAATTCCTCTTAAAGGCCTCACTTGCCAACGTTGCTACATTGGCCCCCAAATATCAGCATGACGTCACAGGCACAAACATATCCAAACCTTTACTCTCAACTTCGTCATCAGCCAGAGATGGCTGAGTCAGTACCGGCCCATCGTGGATCAGGTCCTCCAGCGGAGGCCTGCCTCCTCCTGGCCAGAAGGCCACTCTTATCTCCAAGAGAGAAGAGCGCCAAGTAGGAAGTGGGCGGGGCTTGCTCCACTCTGCACACTGCTACTTCCGCGTCCACCTCAGCTCCTCGGGCCCCTGGTAGCAGATGGGAATATTTTCCAATTACGAACACCAGGTTAACCCTTTCCTCTTCTACTCCTGGTGAGTCTGAATTTGGGGGCTTTTGTGATGGCTTTGACCTCTTCTGTGCTTCCTCCCAGTGCAGTGTGGGAGGAAGGTCAAGGTTGGAGAGCTCCAGCTCTGACCCCTGCCCCATGGGGTGGTTCACTCCTGCGGCTTTTACCTCCAGTGCAGAGTCCCAAGCCGGATTCACACAGATTGCTCTTCCACAGTGACTATGGCTGCTGGTTTTATTACCTGTAGTAACAACCGGCATTTTCAAACTCCTACTGTGTACCAGACTCTAGGTGGGAAGCTGGCTACGTTTTTATCCCAGCTAATTGCTACAAGAAAATATGAAATCGATACTAATATTATCTATACTTTGCTGAGTAATTTGCCAACATGGATAGCTAAGTGCTGGAACTGGACTTTACCCCAGAGCCCAGAACGATGCTCTTGGAGCTGTTAGAAAGTCCTCCCTCCCCAGGTAAGTCCTGAAGCTAGCTTACCTTCTCCCCTCTTGGCTGACTCTGTTCAGCTGGAGTCAGGACATAAATACAGTAGACCTGTGTGCCCTGTATATCCTGCATTAGCCAGTGATTTATTCTGTCAGCTCAAGTGAAGAGAAAACCAGACTCAAAGCCCCCAAATTGCCCTTCGGAAGGGCAACTAGTTGCCAAGAGCCCTGCTCAGAGGTGCGCAGGGTTGCCAAATCGGATGTTGGAACTACTCCAAACAATACGTGTCATTGTCCCAGCTACTCAGGAGATGCAGGTGTCATAGTCTTAAATCCAAGGCCTGCCTGGGCTGGAATGAGTTCAAAGCTAGGCTGTACAACTTAACAAAACCTTGTTTCAAAGCAAAAGTCAAAACAGGTTTTGACCAGGTATTGAACACTTGTTCACCATGTACGAGGGCCTGGGATCAAGCCCTAGTATCGTAAACCAATAACAAATAGTGCATTGAAGAAGTGCTGTCATGGCTGCAGGACCCTGGAGCCTGGCTGGCAATATGACTCAGCTGCTCAAGCCCCAAGACCTGAGTTCTGATCCTAGATTCAGTTCCCTCTGTGAAATCGACTCCTGAAGTTTGTGCCTCTGACCTCCGCACACGCATGTGTATCACACACAACAATGATAAAATAAACTGATCAAATACCTTTTAAAAGCCACTGAGTTTGTCGACCCATAAAAGATCCAAAGGAGAGTGTGACCTGGGGCCTCTGGGCATACCCGAGAGCCTTCCCCAGAGTTACTGCTCTGCAGAGAGAGGCCTCAGACTCTGACAGCTCAAGGGGGTCAGCAGAACACACTCCATGTCCATCAAGAGAGGCAGAGAGTGGAGAGGGGAGAGGGGAGGCATCGGAGGAAGGGAGAGGAAGGCAGATTCCTTTCTGGCCCCAAACACACATCCCTGATTAAAGTTCAGAGATGCAGGTACCAAAGACAAGCTCTATGCTGAAAATGTCACCCAAACAGGGAATCCTACCTCTTGTCATTCAGTGCCAACATCACTCAAAAGTCACCGGCTGTCAGGGCAGAGCCCAGGTGTAAGTGAGGTGGGAGGGATCCTGGCAGGCTGCATTCATTCCGGTTTAGCTGGTTTCTGCTTAAGTCAATAGGTAGAGTTCCATTTGGTATCTAAATGATAGTGAAATGTCCTCTGTTCCTGAAGCAAAATGTAATATACATGGATATACGGATATATGGAATTGGGGTGAAGCATTTGGCAGGAGGCTGGTGAAAGCTGACTTCAGAGATGAACAATCTGGTGGCAAAGCTTCGATGACCTACGCTGTTGGACGTGGCATTGACTGCTGTGGATCCTGGACCAAGCACAAGGAAGACACCAAGAAGGAAGTTCTCAGATTGCAAGCGTGTGGCACCAGGGCTCTGTGGTTAGCTGTGAACAAGGGAAGTCACCCCCAATGTTCAAGGAAGGCCACACACTGCTACAGACCCACAGGAAGGGGTCACCAAAGTCAGGGTGACAAAGGCGAGGATGGCTCTTGGGGTGCAGGGAGTGGGATGAAGCTCATGGTCCTGCCCTTTGTCTTCAGTGGGCCAGGCTACCTTTAGCTGGTTAGTTCCTGAGCAAGAGTTTACTGCTCACAGTTCTGCAGGCTGAAAGTTCCCGTCGTCCAGTCAGCATCTGCTAAAATCCTGTGCCTCAGGAATGCGCCGTGTGTCCTCAGTGGAAGGGAAAGTCCATCCTTTCTCCTGTTTTGGAAGGATGCTAATTCACCCATGAGGACCCTGTTACCCCTGAAGGTCCATCTCTTATTGCTACCATACTAGAGATGAAGATCCAAGGTGTGGGTTTAGGGGAACACAAGCATCGAGGCTTTACCAGGGTCCTTGTGTCACATGACTTGAATCCCTGATTCCCACAGGTGTGTGTGTGTGTGTGTGTGTGTGTGTGTGTGTGTGTGTGTATGTGTGTAAGGGGTGGACAACCCAAGTTAGCTCAAATATTTAGAAAAGTCACACATGCATACAAACTCTTACAACAGACTAACGAGTCAGGAGAAAATGCAAAGGGATGCTGCTATAGCTATCCAGAGGAATGGAGAGAACCACTCTAGTGTTGAGCGGGAACCTGACCTCCACGGGCTGTCATGGAGGAAGGACATCTCTTAGTTAGGGTTTTTATTGCTGTGAACAGACACCATGACCAAGGCAACTCTTAAAAAGGACAACATTTAGTTGGAGCTGGCTTACAGGTTCAGAGGTTCAGTCCATTATCATCAAGGCAGGAGCATGGCAGCATCCAGGCAGACATGGTGCTAGCATCCTTCCAAAACAGGAGAAAGGATGGGACTTACCCCTTCCACTGAGGACACAGAGCATTCGTGAGGCACAGGATTTTAGCACAATGGCTTGCGGCCATTGGCAGTGAGCCGCAGCTGAGCCCCAGCTGAGCCCCAGCGACGTAATAGGTAGTCTGCAGTCTAAGGAGACACTGCATTTAACCAGGGGCAAGGGTCCAGGTCTGTACACTCCATTACCTATTTCTGCTCTGAAATGCCTTAAAGCCAACATTTGTCTTTATAAAGCTGATATAAAACCAAACAACGGACAACAACAAAAGAGAGCCAACCACACAAATATGAGATATCAATTGTAATGGGTTGACTATGCTCAGTTCAAAGAGTGGCACTATTAGGAGGTGTGGCCTTGTTGGACGAAGTGTGTCACTGTGGCAGTGGGCTTTGAGACCCTCCTCCTAGCTGCCCTTAAGAGCCAGTCTCTCCTGATTCCCTTCCGAACACGAACGCAATATAGAACTCTCAGCTCCTCCTGCACACTGCCTGCCTAAACACTGCCATGCTCCTGCCTTGATGATGATGGACTAAACCTCTGAACCTACAAGCCAGCCCCAACTAAATGTTGTTTTTATAAGAGTGGCCTTGGTCATGGTGTCTGTTTACAGCAATGAAAACCCTAACTAAGACATCAACAGTCACCAAAATCTTGTTTCTGTGGAGTTGTTTAAATTCATCACCTTAAAAAAAAGGAGTACAGGGGTTGGAGAGAGGGCTCAGCAGTTAAGAGCATTGGCAGCTCCTCCAGAAGACTGGAGTTCAATTCCTAGCAGCCACATCCGTTCACAACTGTCCGTAACTTTTGTTCCAGGGGATCTGACACCCCATGTAGACACACATGCATGCAAAACACCAATGTACATACAAAATAAAAATTAAAAATAAATAGCAGAAAAATCTGTAGAAAAAACGGGGCATAAAAAGTGAAATTTGGTAAGGAACTTATTAATTTCTTGTTTGTTTGTTTGTTTGTTTGTTTAGGTTTTTTTGAGCTAGGTTTTCTCTGTTCAACAGAGCCCTGGCTATCCTGGACTTCTTTGTAGACCAGGGCTCAAACTCAATAGCAGTCTGCCTACCTCTGCCTCTTGAGTGCTAGAACTAAAGACATATGCCACCATACCCAGCTCATGTTTCTTAAAACTTTCCACTTAAAAAAAGATCCTTGAAGCTCACCAATATATTATTATGTTTTTGAAAACAAAATGTATTATGTTTTATTTTTAAACGCTATTTTTTTAAACTGCCTTTATTAGTTTTTCACTAGCAAAGGTAGTCAGTATGTGACAGGAAGGACCTGTTCCCATCATGATAATAAACTTTGAAAAAGCTTTTTGACATATTGCCCTATTTGGTTGGAAAAACAGAACAAAACATCAAGTGGCTTCAGAATTCAGAAAGGCCTCTAGGCTGGTCCTCTGGACTGTTTTTGGAGAGAAGAAACAGGATAGGAATTTTCTGGATTTTGTCCAGGTCAGATCCAGTTCAAGATTCAAAGACAGAACAACACTGTCATTTGAGTTCAGTTTCAATTCATATTAAAATATCCATTTCCTGCTCTGGGTTCAGCTCCACTCCCTGCCGAGGGCTGAGAATGCCTTTTAGTGGAAGAAAAGATACTGGGGCAGGTATTTAAAAATAAAACAAACCCAGCAAAACTCCTGGAGCACAGGTAACAGTTCTCAGCTACACAGAATATCAAAGCAGGAGGGGTGTTCCGGGATTAGCATAGGCGAGCTTTGGGTTCTGAAGGAAAACAGAAACAAAATCCCAAACGTTAAAGAAACCGTCTTTGTAGTATAGTAAGATAGGGTCTTTTTGTTGTTGGTTTTTCAAGGAAGAGTTTCTCTGTGTAGTCCTAACTGTCCTAGAATGTACTCTGTAGACCAGGCTGGCCTCAAACTCTCAGACATCTACCTGTCTCTGACTCCAGAGTGCTGGGACTAAAGGCATGCACCACCACCGCCGAGTTTAAGAAACCCTTTTTGTTTTCCTGATGCTTTTTACATCCTAGCATTTTCCATGCAAGGATATAATTTACAATACTGAGAGTTGGTGTCTCCCTTTGAGTCTTTATCCAACTTTTCTTACATCTCTTTTATTGGCTGCTAACACCAACAAATACCAGAAGTGGTGGGGACACTTGCAGTTTTCCTGGGGCATCAAGTCCTGATGTTTGCTGAGTCCCAAAGTTGCTCTGCTTTTTGTCTGCTTCTAATAGTAACATGAATTGAATTTGACCAACACCCTTTTCAGCACCTACTGAGACGCTCAGTGGCTTCCCTGTTAATCTATGTGAGTACTGAACTACATAAATAGATTTCTTAGTGTTGAATTGCTTTTGAAGATCCGAAATGAACCCTACTGGGTCACAATGCACCATTTGAAATATTTTATTCAGTGTCTTTGCATCTATGTCCATAAGATTTAAGCCTTAATTTTGAGAGGCCTGAATGCCAGGATGTGGAATTTGGATATATTTGGTAAGGAAGAGTGGGGGAACATTGAAGGTTTGATCGATAGCTTGCCACGTGTAAGATCTCCTGGCCAATGCCAGGAATTTATCTTGAGTGATTATCTGGGACACTGTTCTGTTTTACATTGCTGAATGTTTCTTGTCTCAGTCCTGTTCTAGACAGTATGCTTAAGGATCATTGTGCAGATCCAATCACAAAATCTTTCCTTTTCTCTTAGTTGGAAATCAATCTATTTTGTGTAGCCTGAGTTTCTTTTCATGCTTGCATGTTTTTGGGAAGAGTGGTTTCCCAAGAAGGGGTGTGGAGCAATTTGAATAACAGCTTACAAGGAAAGAAGCCCTGTGCCCAAGACCTTCTACAGGGGTACTTACTGCAGTGAGCTAATACGGCATGCACACAAGCAGGGTGACTACTGTATCTGCTGAAATCTCCTGACATGTCAGGAAGTCTGTTCTGTTGTTAAACTATGCCAGTGTTGTGTCCCTTGCTGTTCTGAAAACAGTATCACTGTATGCAGAAGAGACCCCTTAATTCCAGCCAAAGTGTTTAAAGCCCAAGACTAGCTGATGAATTCAAGCCCAAAACAAAACAAGGTGGGAAACACATCTGTTGGCCCCTGAAGACTCCTGAAAATGTCTCAGATGCCTTCATGACAGCTCAAGGTCTGCAGAGAAGCTGTCTGGCCCCAGTTCTGTCCTTGGACTCATCACTCTGGATTGCAAGGGCCCAGCTCTCCTCGAGAAAGACCTTATCATTCTCCATGATAAAAAGGTTTAGCCCAGTCCAGAGGCTGTCAGACAAAAACTACATTTCCCAGTGTCCCTTGTAGCCAAGTGGCCACGTGACCAAGCTACTCTCAGAAGGTTGTAAACAGAAGTGTTGTTTTGCCGTTTGCTTGTCTTCTGTTTAAATACACTGGCCCATACTCCCCAATATAGTTCCCACTTCCCCAGACGTGGAGCCGAGGATGGAGGAGACCGGTCCAGACCACCATGCTGGCTCCCTCTCCATCTCTGTTATACAGGCGGTAAGCTAATGTCAGGGACAGCTGTATTTTGGCAGGTAAGGTGGACCAGACACCAAGCCTTGAAACTCCCTTTTGGGGCCATATCCATAATGTTAAGGGAGGCCAAGCTCACTTCCCAACAGGGAAGCTCTGACCCTGTTAATTTTCAATGACAGAGAAGCCAAAACTCAGCCATTATTCCCTGGAGTCCTGGAGAGAGGGGGCAGGTAAAAACCAATTGCATTGAGAGGGTGGGGTGGGGAGAAGTGAATGCCAATTGTATAATAGTTAAGTATACATCGGGTTTAGCATAAAGAAAGGCTGATGAACTGATGTCTCCTAACAGACGTAAAGATGAGGGAAATCTAAATTGCAAACACAAGGGGAATGCTAACTAGATTACTGCAAAACATTAAATAATTCCAGTGGGGTCCCTGCTTCTCTAAATTCAGATTAAACAGCACGTTCTTAGCTTTAATTATGGAAAGAAAACCTAAATGTTGGTTCAGGCTCCCTGGGCTGGTATGCTTGCCCAAAGCTCCCAGGAGAACTTACATCCAGAGGCACTCATTGAGAAATACGAATTAAGAACATAAATTTACAAACCAGTGAAACAAATGGAATTCTAACAAATGAATGAAAAGGGCAGAATATTGTAGAGAAGCCATTCTCAGTTCAGTGAGATGTTCTGAAACCAGGCCCAGCACGAGGAAGGCTAAGACCCAGGAACTGAGTTTGTGAGTAATCTGCAGCCTGAGGTAGTGAGGTGGAAGCTGTGTTCTAAGGGGGGTGGGACAGACAGTGATGAAGGAGGAGGCACAAGGTGTTTCCCCTGAGTGAGACACAAGTGACAGAGCACTTAAGAATAAGTGCCCCATCGCCTCCCTCCCCCCACCACATTCTACAGGCCTTTCAGTTCACCACCCCACATCAAAGAGTAATGAGAAATCAGCCTCCCCACCGTTCAGCCGGCTTCTAGTGTCTCTGAATCCAGAAAGTTGTTAAGACATCGTGTATGTAGTAGAAAAAAAAAAAAAACAACAGATAGTTATTCGTAATGAAAGCCTAATTGTGTGATTGCTCATTCTGCTTTGGGGAGGCTGTAAATGCACAATAAATACTTGTTGTACTAAGGCCAAGACACCAGTCAGTGTTCTGGTCCTATTACCTGACTCCTTTTTCCTTCACTCTGAAAGCTGCCCCTCAGATCCTCCCCTGCACAGTATGTCCTTACGAACTATGTTCTACGTTGGGGCTCAGTTTGTTTCTTACTCCCGCCTTGGGAAGTTTGAAAACTGTTTCCCGCTGGCTGTGGTGATACTTGGGATCCCAGTTTGTGAGGGGTGGAGGCCAGGAACATCAGGAGTTCAGATACAGCCCGAGCTACATAGTGAGTTCATGGCCAGCCTAGGTTTAACGGAAGCCAGGAAAGGGGTGGGGGTGGAAGGAGAAGTAACCGGAAAGAAAGGAATGAGAAACTTGAGGGGGAAGGAGAGAAAGGGAAAAGAAAAGCCACTAAGTCCCAGAGTGGCTAGGAGTAGGCCCCATGGGGAAGAACAGTAGGAGAGAAGGTGGGTGACATACTAAGAGCCCTTCAGACCCCCAGAGGAGGGTCAGGAGGTTAAATTATTCCAGGAAAGTGAGAGGGGAGTAAGTGGGGGAGCAGAAAGAGAGGGCTGGCCCTGGAGAAGCAGAAGCTTCCCTTTGAAGGGGGTGGGTCCTGTGCTGCTTGTATTCAAATGCTAAATTCTGTACCCCAGGATCTGGTTTCTCCAAGACAAGTGGGTCCTCACCTATACCAGCCTTCGTTGTACAAACCTTGCTCCCCAGTTTGAAACTATTCATTACATAAAACTGGTGACAGCCAGTTACTGGGGGACTAGGGAGAGGTGGAGTTTGAGTTACCTGACTGGGGGGTCTCAGGTGGGAACCATGAGGAGAAGGATATAGAAGGAGCTCAGAGGAGAAGGTTAAGAGAACAGGACGTATCTGTCAGTCATGATGGACTGGCATCACATGCTGGGGTGAAAGGCCTCCCCAGGACGCCAGACTCCTGGAGCAGAAAGAACCCAGAAAATTTCAAACGTCAAGTACCCAAACACAGTTGGGTAGTAGCCAGACTAGGTTAGAGACTTAGATTAGGGGTAACCCCCAGTAATTGCTCAGAGCTTAATAAATAAATATCATAGTTTGAGTCTCATCATTTGAAGCTAACTGGGCTAAGATTATTAAGCATTATTTTACATCCTGTCAGGAGACCAGGCCCCAGTTTGTGACTGGGCCACACAGGCTTGCAGGCCACTTTCATTGGGCCTACACAACAGAATTTATTTTTCTAGCCATTTTTAAAAATTGACATTTCACATAAAATCATATTTCCCCCATGAAACTGGCTCTGCAATCCCGAGCCTGCATTCCTCTGTAACAAAAGTCGCCTAGAGCCACAGCGTCCTGACAAATGGGCCTCTGGGCACCCCGGCTGGCCCCTGAGTTAAGCCTGTTGGGGATACTGGGGGCAGTGTGATCCTAGACAGTGAGGGTCATAAATAGGAAACTAGGAAACTTGTAAAGTGGTCAGGACAGAAGTAACCTCGTTCTTGTCAGAACATCCCTGGTCTATCCCTGACTTGTAACAAGAATTGTATGAAGAGTCCTTGGTGCTGACGGTGCCAGAGTGTGGCCTTTGAGCTCTGTAGCCAGCTCAAATGCTTGCTTATTTCAGGTAAGGTAGGAAAGTCTGTGGGAAGACCAACTAGGGTCCTCATGAGTAATCATGGTAGCTACTGCCCAAGCTGCCCAGCCAGCCCAAGTCCTCACTACCTGGTTGTTTGTTGGTTTGGTTTCTGTCAGGGTCTGTCAAGGACAGTCAAGGACACCAGACTGTCCCTGAATTTGCTTTGTGCCAAGAATAACACTGAATTCACGGTCCACTGAGTGTACACCCCTGCACCCAGTTATGCAGTGCTGGCCCTGGGAAGCAAGGCTGAGGTTAGGCAAGCCCACTATCAACTGAGGTTCATCCCCAGCCTCACAACATATGTCCAGACGGCCTGTGGTCTTTAAAGCCTGACTCCCTGGGTCCATCTGCCACCTGTTCTCAATGGTTCACAAAGACACCGCTGAGTATCGCCTCTGGCCATCTGAGGATTCCTCCAACAGCTGGGTCCTCTCTGGTTGGGCTGTCCTGCTCTCTGAGTCTACTCTTATCAATGAGCTTTATTGCACCAAGCTGTCATGTGTTTGCTTCCCTGTGTATCCTGTCACTTGCTCTAACGGTAGGGGTGCTGTCTGATTTTCTCTAGACCAGGGTGCAATCTGTCTGCCAGGCACTCTACGGAATCCTGTCCCTGCCTCCTTTCTCAGGAACACACTAGGCTCTTACACACACACACACACACACACACACACACACACACACACACACACACCTAGTGGGGAGTTAGGGCAGAAGAGACAGTTCATGGCATCATCAGAGACAATTCTCCAGTACCTGCAGTCTCTGTTAGCAGGCTTCCTTTCCCCTAGAAGTCCAGACTATGCAGCAGGATTGTAAAGGAACCCTTTTCTCTTGAGAGTCTGAGAGGGTTGGCTAACAATGCCAGACTGGACCATCTAAGAGAGGAGGAGCTGTCTGGGGCAGCTGTGGCCAGGAAAAATTGAATGCAAGCCACACACGTAATTCTAAGTTAGCTTCTGCCTCATGTAAGAAGGTCAAAAGAAATGTGGCCATTGACTTTAATCTTACCGTGTTTAATGTTAGTGTTTCAGCTTGAAATTCATTAGTTCATTTGCTGCTGCTCTATGTCTGCCTCCAAATTCAGAGTATGTTTTATGTTTCGAGTATAAACCACCAATCAAATGCTCAGTGGTTTGTGGCTTGTGGCTTCCTATTGCTCAGGAAGACTAGGTTCAGAAAACCGTTGCATTTGGGGAGGGTCTCTCATGGACACTTTAAAATATCACATGCTTACTTTCATCTTGGTGACTTTAGGGTCAAGCATGGCCTAGAAGATCTATTCAGGAGGGGGACGTGGACACATGGGCAGAAGTGAGGTGAGGTGCAGGGGTGAGGTGCAGGGGTGAGGTGCAGAGGTGGGGCAGGTACTGGGGTACAGGAGGAAGTGCTGCCACCTCCTCTCTCACCAACCATCTCTCAGAGTTCAAGGTGCCAGGCAGGAACGAGGGTCCGCTAGTAACCAGAGTGTTGGGGGATGGTTTTGTACATTGTTTATTCAGATACTGATTACTGGTGTCCAGAGATCTGGTTGCAGTCTGGATGTTAGCATTGTCAAGCATCTCCTGTCTCAATGTTGTGTAAAACTTGCTTTCCATCACCTCTGATTGGTTAGTAAAGAGCTGATCAGCCAATAGCTGAGCAGGAAAGAATAAGGCGAGACTTTCCATCCAAGCGAGGGGTCGTGGGTGACCAGAGGAGAGAAGAGTAGTCCCCAGGAAAGAAGGAGGGAGGACACTGATAGAGCAGGAACAACCCGGAGGAGACTCAGTCAGCAGGCTGGGAAGCAGGCCAGGCCAGCACAGTCGGGTTAGAATAGATGAGAACCCTGCCCAGCTATAGTGCAAGCCTTTTAATAAACATCCCAGGTCTCTGTGTCATTGTTTCAGAGCAAGGGCGGGTGTAGACAAACCTCAACCCAGATGTGATGGGTCAACCCTGTGCTTTTGGCACCTGGGAGACTGAGGCAGGAGGACCTTTTCAAATACGAGGCTGCCTTGGGCTACCACATAAGTCCACTTCTCAAAAAGGCAGGGAGGTGACTGGGGAGAGACTTAGTAATGTACTTACCACGTAAGCAAGGACTTGAGTTCAATCTCAGAATCCACTAAAAACCCCCAGGCATGGCGGTTTACGCCTAGCAATCCTGGTACTGGGGAGCCAGGGATGGGTAGATCCTCAGATACAACTGAGAGACTCTGCCTCAAAAACTGAAGTGGATGGATGCTGAGGGAGGGAGTCTGAGGTGGACTTCAAGCCCGCACGCACACGCACACATGCGTACACACCCGTGAGTCAGATCTCTTCCAGGGGGAGAGGGAACCGTGGAGCTGATAAGGGTCTAAGAGGACCGGGCTCAGACGACTGGGCATGTTAGATGTCTGTCTTTCAGACCCCATGCTGGCCTCTCCCAAGCCCCTGAGTGTTGTGTGTGGTATTACTTACTGTCAACCACCGTGTGTTCAAAAGGTGGCTATAGCATCTGTACACAGGGCAGCCTGGAAGGTAATTGCCCAGTTAGGAAGCTAGGCCTTGCTTCAGAAACTGCCATCAAAGGTCTGTGGGGCTCCCCGCCAAGCCTTGAGGAGCTTCTCCCGCTTTTTATTGGCGAGGAAGCACTGACTAGATAGCAGATGCCAGTAAACAGTGAGTCAGGGAGCAAGCCAGCGCCTGGGCCCTTCATTAGCACGGCGCTAGAATGATGGCTCTGTGAACCCTTCCTTGTGGACCAATGTCACCACATCCTGCCTCAGGGGATGGCTGAAGACCTAAGGGGTCCCCTATGACCCTCCTTACTCTACGAAGGTGGATGAAGGAGGCCTCACCTCTTCTTTATGAGTCATGCAGTTATGGTATTAAGTCTTCGTTAAGATTTATTTTATTTTTAATTGACTCATGCTCATTCTTTTTTTTTTTTTTTTTTTTTTGGTTCTTTTTTTCGGAGCTGGGGACCGAACCCAGGGCCTTGCGCTTCCTAGGCAAGCGCTCTACCACTGAGCTAAATCCCCAACCCCCATGCTCATTCTTAAATGATGCTTTAAACATGTTTTTTGTTTACCTCTTTTCCAGCTGCCATCTCTGTTACCTGACCCTTGTGCTCTGTTCTCCCTTTTCAAACGCTCTCCACTTTCCAAGGGCTCCTCCCTTATGAAGTGCTCCTCCCTTTTCAAGGGCTCCTCCCTTTTAAAGTGATTCTCTCTTTTCAAATACTCCTCCCTTTCCAAATGCTCCTCTCTTTCCAAATGCTCCTCCCTTTCCAAATGCTCCTTCCTTATGAAGTGCTCCTCCCTTATGAAGTGCTCCTCCCTTATGAAGTGCTCCTCCCTTTTGAAGTGCTCCTCCTTTTTCAAGTGCTCCTCCCTTTTCAAATGCTCCTTCCTTTCCAAATGCTCCTTCCTTATGAAGTGCTCCTCCCTTTTCAAGGGCTCCTCCCTTTTAAAGTGATTCTCTTTTCAAATACTCCTCCCTTTCCAAATGCTCCTCCATTTCCAAATGCTCCTCCATTTCCAAATGCTCCTTCCTTATGAAGTGCTCCTCCCTTATGAAGTGCTCCTTCCTTTTGAAGTGCTCCTCCCTTTTGAAGTGCTCCTCCTTTTTCAAGTGCTCCTCCCTTTTCAAATGCTCCTTCCTTTCCAAATGCTCCTTCCTTATGAAGTGCTCCTCCCTTTTCAAGGGCTCCTCCCTTTTAAAGTGATTCTCTTTTCAAATACTCCTCCCTTTCCAAATGCTCCTCCATTTCCAAATGCTCCTCCATTTCCAAATGCTCCTTCCTTATGAAGTGCTCCTCCCTTATGAAGTGCTCCTTCCTTTTGAAGTGCTCCTCCCTTTTCAAGGGCTCCTCCCTTTTAATGTGCTCTTTCCTTTTGAAGTGCTCCTCCCTTTTGAAGTGATTCTCTCTTTTCAAATGCTCCCCCCCTTTTCAAATGCTCCTCCCTTTTCAAATGCTTCTCCCTTTTCAAATACTCCTCCCTTTCCAAATGCTCCTCCCTTTTGACGTGCTCCTCCCTTCTGGCTTTCGTTTGACTGGAGCCTGGGAAGTCAGGTCACTGTGTCTTGGTATAGCTGTGTATACCAAGTATACCAATATAACTTTTTCGTCAATGTTCAGTTACCTACAGATAACTGAGGAGACCCTTTATTTGCCTGTAAATGTGACTTTTCTAGGCCATAGCAATCCTCTCTGCCTTTTATATTTGATGCCACTTTTTAGGATAGTAGAGAGAATAACTGCAGCTTAGGCTAGAGCACAGGGAACTTCCTGGAGGACGCACAAAGTTGGTATTATTTGCCTCATCAGACGGTTTCGTTTGCTCACTAACCCTGGGCACATTTACAGATACTTTTAAAGAATGCATTCATTGCTTACTATCTACACCAGAGAGGTGGAAACCAAGCTTACTTTCTCTCTCACTTGTCTTTTAAAAGCAGATCCATCTAGGGTGCCATTCAAAACGTGGAGAGAAATAGAAGCCCGCTGATTGTCTTAGGCTGGAGCCTGATGATAAAGCTTTGATGGAATCAGAAATCCTTCCATTTTCTGTTCCTCAGAGCATCTGCCCTTTACCCTTTTCTCTGTAAAGGACTTGAGGGCCAAATATGCAAGGCTAAGTCTCATGGGGGGAGGGGCAGTGAGTATTTCCAGTTCTCCAGTCAGAAGAGGGCAGGGCAGAGGGAGGGCTCTAGGGAGAGAACTGGGGGCCACTTGGGAAGATAAGGGACACGGAGTCACTGAAGCTGGCCATCATGGGCTAACACCACAACAGGCAAAATTCAGGGCCAGGTCACAAACTGGGTAGGAGATGGAAGGGAAGTGGAACGTGGCACCCATCTTGTTAAGCTCCTGTACAGAGACATGAACTCCTCCGTTCTGGGGAGACACCTGAAACCCGTGAGCAAGGTTTACACAATAGAAAGCCGTGGATAAACTGCACCTTTCCAGGAAGTGCGTGAGGTTGAGCTTAACCCCGGGGACAGCCAAGATCAGTTGATACCATGACTCAGCCTATGGCTTCATCAAGCCTCTGCCTACCTGTCTCATGGGAGGGAAGGTGGGGTTGTTGGTTTTGTAAACTTCCCTGAAGTCCTTTATTGAAACACTCTTCAAAAGGGCCCAGAAGTATAATTAACCCTCAGCTATTAGATACAGGGTCGCTATAGACAGGGCATGGGGTAGGGTGATGATGTCATATGGCCACTTTCCACAGTAAAAGGGATGGATGAGCTATGGTGGTTCTTTTCTGTCAGCCTGACTGAAGAGGCTCTGCTAGGAGACATAAGGCTGCACGTGTCTGACACAGTGTTCCACAGAGGCTTAACTGAAGTGGGTGGCATCATCCCCTGAGCCGGGGCACCAGACTGAATAACAGGAAAGGAGAAAGTCAGGTGAGTGTTAGCCCCCTCACTCCTCCCTGCTTCCTGACTGGATATAGTGTGCCAAGCCACCTCATGTCCCTGCGCCATGGTGGATAGACTGTGTTCCTCAAGCTCTGAGCCAAACTAAGCCCTCTCTTGCTTAAGTTGCTTTGTCAGGTGCAAAATGATTCACACATCTTTGGAGGGGATGCCTTTGAGGAAACTGAGGATTAACTTTCCAAAGAACCTGTGCATGCCTCAGAAGCCCCCCCCCCCATTTCTTTGTGCTGAGGGCTGGTCTCTCACGGGGACAATCCAGCACTTTCCAAGTGATGATGAGAGGTGAAGCAGATGCTCTGTGCAAGTGTGGCCTGCCTGTGACAGGGGATGCCTGGAAGTGCTCCCGGTGTTCTGGGGGACTGTACCAAAATGCACCTTCTAGTGAAGGAATATGGGCTCGTATGTGCTCCAGTGTGTGTCTGTGTAGACACGTTCTTGCCACATTTCAATTTGCCTTAAACAAGACAAACACGGACTGGTTGGGGTGGTACAAGTCTGTAACCCCAGACTTGGGAGTCTGAGGTGAGAGGGTTACCATGAGTTTGATGACAACCAGAGTTACATAGCAAGACCTTGTTAAAACAAACAAATGAAATTAAATTTAAACAACGCAGTATAGGCACCACCCTCCATTGAAATCCCTGTGTAAATCCCAGCTTAGGCAGGTATCTATGTGTTAGTGATATAAGTGGCATAGAATCCTCTTGGAATGGAAGTCTTGGTCGAACCTAAGAACAGACAGCAGATTGAATAATCAAACAACAGTGACAAGGGCTAGGTGTGTAACTCAGTGTTGATGTGCTCACCTAGAATTGGCCCAGAACTGAGTTTGATTCCCAGCATCACAAAGAAAGAAAAAAGAAAAGACAGAAAATGTGGATCAGTAGGTCTCTTGAACCAACACAGTGAAAGGAGAGAACTGACTCCTGCAGGTACTTCTCTAACCTTCACACACATGATGCGGTATGTAAACATGCATGTGCATATGTGTGTGCGTGCATACACATATACACAGACTATATGTGTGTGTATGTATATATACACGTACGTACATATTACACATTTTTTAAGAAGAAAAGAACTAAAGCCAAGCTGTCACTAGAACATAAATTAATGTTGACTAATAGTGCTACATTTCAACTTATTCTCAACTATGACAGCTTTTGCTCTTTTGTGGATTATTGGAGAGGCCACAACAGAGACCCGATGGCCCTCCGAGCTTTGTAGTATGGTAACTTCGAAAAGGAAGACAAGAACCTCCAAACAAATGAACAAAATTTCAAAATCCCTCAAATGCCATGACATAAAGAAATTCAAGACTTCTCAGTTTTTTTCTCTCCACTGTCCCCTCAGGAGCCAGATGCTCCCAGGGAGCTTACGGTGCTGCTCCTGAACCCTGGGCTCTGCAGCCCTCTTACTGCCTTCCTTTTCACCCCTTCCTCAAGTCTCCAGAGACTCACCGGCCTCGTGTACCCCAGGATAGCTATGAATGTAATCCAACACATAATTGTAAGCTTACTTTAAACATTATTGAGAGGAGGGGGAAGGGAGAGGGAAAGGGAGAGGGAGAGAGGGAGAGGAAGAGAGGGAGAGAGGGAGAGAGGAAGAGAGGGAGAGAGGGAGGGAGGGAGAGGGAGAAAGAGGGAGGGAGGGAGGGAGAGAGAGAGGGAGAGAGAGAAAGAGGGAGAGAGGGATATATATATATATATATATATATATATATATATATATATATATATATATATATATAGAGAGAGAGAGAGAGAGAGAGAGATATTTTTGCAGCTCATGACCCCAAATCAAGACGGTCAGTTAGGTATGGCTGCTCACACTTGTTAGCCTGAGACAGGAGGATCACTGTTCATTCCAGGCCAGCCTAGGCTACATAATAACACTGTCTTTAAAAGAAAAAGTCAGCAGGACTCTAATTTCATAAGAGGCCTTAGGTTTTCTTGGCAGAATTCAGTGCTGAGTCTTGGGCTCCTGGAAGCCATCAGAGCCATGTGCCATATGGCCACATCTGTGACACGGCACACTGTTTTTTCACAGTCAACAGGAGACCTTATCTGATGCTTCAATTCCCTCTTCTCAAAGAAATGTCTATTTTCTTCTCTGAAGGGATCATCTGGTTGGGCCAGACCAGTCAGGGTAATTAATCTCCCTTGGGTTAACTCAATGTCAACCTTAACTCGTCAGTAAACCTATTTTTGCTTCATCTTTGCTGTATTATGTGACTTTTGATTGGAGCAAATGTATTATATGTTTGAACATCCTGCCCACATTCAAGGGATGTCATTTCATCATAGGACAAGGGCTCAGGGGTCGTTCCAAAATTCTACCTACCTCATAGGTGCTGGCACCCACCTGTCCTCCGTTATTCACCCTAAAGTTATAGGCATTGGTTCTTAGCCTAGACAGGTAGACAAGCACACACATCCGGTGAAGGAAATAAACACAAAGTGTGAAGAAAAGTAGAAGGGGAAAGCTAATCTGTGGTTCCGATGATGGGGTAGGGGAGGAACAGTTAGTGGGAGACTTGAGAAGTGAGGTTTCAGTTGGAGAGACTTGTTGTCCTCCTAGGTTTTGTGTCTCCATTGTTAGCACTTGTCCGAGAAGCCCGGGACACCCTGACAGAGGTTGCTCACCAGTGACCATATGAATCCTTTCCATGTGAAGGCAGGAAGAGTACCTTGTAGACACAGGGAACTCTGTGCCGAGAGTCCAGAAGTGTAAAGCCACATTCTAGAAATGTCTGTTACTCTTTGAGCATGAGAGGCAAGAAGTTACAGAAGACAGAAACTAGGCTAGAGTGTGCAAGCCTTAGACATCCGCTAAGAAGGTAGACTTTGTTCAGTAAGTGAAGGGCACAGTTAATAGCTTTTCCAGAGAGAAAGATCTGGCTTCTGTGTGAGGACTGTAGCTCCCAGGAAAAGCATAATTTGAAGGCTGATTTTTGCTGGGAAGGAGAAATGAATGAGTAGGAGTGTTCAGAAGAGTTCATCGCAGAAGCTGTGTGGTCCAGGGAAGAGAGGGAAAGGCAAAAAACGGAGATGGTACAGATGGGAACAACTGGCTGCAAAGCCCCCCCCTCCCCCCGGAAGCAATGCTGGCACAGAAGCTTGCTTGACAGAATTTGAGGGGTAAGGCAGCTGTGGCGGGTGCCTAGCTTAGGAGAAGACCAAGAAAGAGATGGATTGAGCTTGAAGAGAGGGGAGGTCTGAGGCCTGGAGCCTGTGGGCAAGGCCAATGTGAAGGCAGGGGAAGGGCAGCTGTGGAGACCCAGGGCACCCTGAGGGTGTGTTGAGGCTTACATTGTGACAAACAAAGATGTCCCAGGGTTCTGATCTCTGTGCTTTGTGGAAGTCTCCAGCTTAGTTAGACGAACGAACACACATAAACTCAAAAGATGATGACGTTCAACTGAAATTTTCTAATGTGATGTCTAGGGAACATCCGCATTCTTGGGAAAATATTGATGAGCTTTTTAACCATAAAAGTATCATGATACCTGTAACCTTCTCTCAGTTCAGAAAAGAATAAATAACAGTGAGGCAGGGGGATAGAATGACGGCTAAGTGGTTAAAAGAACATCTATCTGTTTGTCCAGAGGATCTGAATTTAGTTCTCAGCATTCACACTGTACCTTCCATTTATCTGTAACTCTAGTTCTACAGGATCCAACTTCTTCTGACCTCCAAGACTATCAGGTATAGGTGTGGTACACAGGGATACATGCAAGCAAACACTCATACACATAGAAATAAATTTTGTTTAAAAAAAAGGACTAATGAGTCACGACAAGGAACAGTCACATGAGTCCATGCACAGGACATGAGAAGACAAAATTCAATACAACTCAAGTGTCAGGGTGTGAAGGATCCTTAAACTCAGTGTCTGGGAACATATACCAAGGAAGTTGGGGAATGCCTCATTGTCTTAAGGCACTGTGCCCAGGAAAACTCTTGCTGGCATTCCGGTGCCTTAAGAAAACAGGGGGAGGGGCTGGGGATTTAGCTCAGTGGTAGAGCGCTTGCCTAGGAAGCGCAAGGCCCTGGGTTCGGTCCCCAGCTCCGAAAAAAAAGAACCAAAAAAAAAAAAAAAAAAAAAAAAAAAGAAAACAGGGGAGCAAAGCTCACCACACCAGTGAGGTTTAAGGGACCATAAACCTCTAGTGAAAGTAGCTGGAGAACAGATCTGGGTAGACTTTTCTCCTGGTCTTAGAGAAGAGGCGTTTCCACTGAGATCTGTACCTTTTGGTTGAGGAGACATTGAGTTAAAATATATTATTCTCTTTTTAGCTCTGTAATTAAGAGATTGGGACCATGTATCCAGTGGCACCTCCTGTGACTTCTCTGCCCTGTTTTCTCATAACTTGGAGAACAAAAGAGTGTTTTTCATCAGAGCATCAGGGGTGGGAGAGGATTTCACAAGAAGGAGGATCGCTGTGAAAAACAAACTTTTAAAAGGAGACAAATCTGCTTTCGGTTCCCTTTTCTCTCCTCAGACTCCACCAAACAAACGGAGCAAGCAGGAGCTGCCGCTCTGGCCTGCCAATGCTTGGATGCGGTTCAGGACCGCCCTAAAGTGGATACTATACTAACTGAAAAAGCATATTTGGACAAAGGCAGGCATATGCACGTCGCCTCCTCCCAGTCATGAGACTCGTTATTCAGAACACTCAGCCAGGGCCCAGATCAGCTGAACCCAGAGATCAAGAGCCAAGCAGTAAATTTCCCCATTTTCTGCACCATGAAAGCCTAAGTCTTGCTGAGTAGCTGGCCAGGTATTAACATTCTCCGTAACTTGGCAAAGCAGCATGCACGCACGTGCACGAGCATGTGCACGTGCACATGCATACACACGGGGGCAGGGGGTGCTTTTGATCCCCTCTTTTAATTAGAATAGCAAACTGCAGTTCCAGGATGATGTGGAGGACATGTTTGTGAGACGATTCTTCTCTTGCATTCAGTCAGCAGGTGCTGAGACTGAGTTCAAATGTCAGTGAAGTTCATGGCTGAGAGAGGGATTTATGAACTTGGAACGGAGTCTGATAGGATGGAGAAGAGAGATCCAGTCTGAGGGAAGGGCAGGAGGCCCAAAGCCAACAGCAAGAGCAGCCTGTAAGGCGAGCCACCAGCCCCTCGACCTGTGTGAACCAAACCTGGATCCGTTAACCAAAGCAGAGTCAGAGTGGCATGTGCTGGCACGTGCCTGTAACTCTAGAACACAAGAGGCTGAGGCTGCAGGAGCTCAAGTTCCAGGCTAGCCTCGGCTACTTAGTAAGGATGCCTCAAAACCAGTAAAAACTGAACCAAACTGACAAAGAAGCCATAAGAAGGTAGGAAGGCTGGAGAGCGGTCTTTCTTTAGGATTTGTTTGCTTTATGTGTGTGAGTGTCTACCTCCCTGTGTGTTTGTGTACCACCTGAACGCAGTCACAATGGAGGTCAGAAGAAAGTGTTAGATACTATGGAACTGGAGACAGATGATTGTGAGTCACCACGCGGGGTCCAGGAACTGGACTCAATTTCTCTGCAAGAGCAGCCAGTGATTTTAACTGTCGAACTGTCTCCCTCTACCTTCCCCTCCCCTCCTCTCTCCTCCTCTCCCCTCCCCTCCCGTCCCCTCCCCTCCATCACAAAGGTCTTTCTTATTGAGAATGGGAATTGTTGCATGCCTCTCCCAAATGCACCTGGCAGGGTTTTGCAAGCCTCTCTGGAAAAGTGTGGGGATACTCTCTAACCTCTTCATCTACACGACAAGTCTACATGAACAGAGAGAGTGGATTTGAATACCAGTTCTAAGGGACTCCTCCTGAGACCTGAACACATTCATTTGCCACGAGAAGCTTTCGGTCAATGCAGAGGTGAAAATGCAATACAGCCAGTCCAGACCTGGGTCTGCTGTGACCCCAGAAGGCTCTGAAACGCCTCTGACCCTCAGTCCACACAGTGAGAACAGCAATGTTCCAATCTGGGATCATTACCAGCAACTCCAAAATTCGAAGGTTTCACCGAGGAATAGATTTTAATTTGTCTTATTTTTAATTTTTAATAGTGTGTGTGTGTGTGTGTGTGTGTGTGTGTGTGTGTGTGTGTGTGTGTGGTGTGCAGGTGTCCATAGAGGCCAAAGGCCTCACATCACCTGGAGCTGGATTTACAGACTGGGAGCAAACTCCAGTCCAGCAACTGTTTTTTTTTTTTTAAAGATTTATTTATTATTATATTTATATGAGTACACTGTAGCTGTTTTCAGATACACTGGAAGAGGGCAACAGATCCCATTACAGGTGGTTGTGAGCCACCATGTGGTTGCTGGGAATTGAACTAAGAACCTCTAGAAGAACAGTCAGTGGTCTTAACAGCTGAGCCATCTCTCCAGCCCGCAGCAACTGTTCTTAACCGCCGAGCTATCTTCCCAGCCTGTAAATTTTACTTTCTCTTAGTGTTTGTGGTTTGTGGTACATGTGCATGATGCGTGTGTGTTTCGGGGTTGTTGAAGGTGTCAATGATGGACGAATATATGAAGCACTTGTGACAAAACCTGGCACTGTGCAAATGCTCAGCAAATAAAACTACTGCCTATTATTTTAAACCGCTCATTGGGAGCCTGGTGTGAGTGCCCGCCTTTAATCTCAGCCCTCGGGATGGTGGATACAGAGGGATCGGGAGTTCAAGAGTATCCTTGGCTACATGGTAAATTCCAAGACAGCCTGGGCTACAAGAGACTCTGTCTCCAAAAACAGATAAATAAAAATGAAAAATAAAGACACTAGAAGACTTTGAGGTTGTGAATATGCTAGTTACCCCCATTGATCATTATACATTGGATACATATCAGGAAATATCTCAAGGAACCCCACAAATGTGTACAGCTTCTGTGTGCCTGCTAAAAACAAAGTCGGGTCAGGGGAGGTGGCTCAGTGGCCAGGAGTGGGGACCTCCATTCTTGAAGTGTATATGAGCTTCCCAGCACCGGTGTCCAGTGGCTCTCAACTACCTGTGACTCTAGCCCCAGGAAGTCAAATGCCTTCCTTTGACCTCCACATATTGACTCCCGATATTGGGCCCGCTCCCTCCAAAGGTTGTGTAACAATGGCTGAAGGCTCCGTGTTGGAGCCACAGAGACTTCCCTGTAGTCTCCCTGAGATCATTCGATTTCAGTTTTTTTATGTGAGAAATGGGCTAATAATACCTGGGGCCCGGTCCAGAGAGTGCTGAGGAGGGAAGCAGATAAACATTTCTACACAGTGTGTGGGCTGAACATCGAGAAGCAGAGTCAAGGGGTGAAAAGAAGCTCTCTGCCTGTCCCTCCGCTGGCCGTAAGCCAACGCCTTAGCTTTCTGCAAAAGCTGAAGATCAGAGCGGAGCACCAGGAACTCTGTTGCTGCAGTGTTCCAGAGTGACAGTGGCTGGAGTTGACTGTCGGTTCCTCCTCCTCCGGTAGGCACCTCTGAGATGTACGACAGGCATGCAGGTCAGGTTGGGAGACAGGGGCGCAAACAGATGGCACGGAAGTCAACAACGCTCATTCTCCATGAGCCCAGCCTCTGGCTGGGTAACCAGGCGCTAGCTTGACTACAGCCTCTATAAAAGGAAGAATTTAAAATTATAGGTGTGAGGAGAAGGAGTTGTCCTCTGCTACTCAAAGTGAATCCTTTCATAAAGCAAACCTTTCACCCAAACCATCACCTTGTCCTCAGGTGACCTACTCAGCACTGAGCTGAGAGACAAACACCATTCATTACAGAGGTTGGCATTGAACCTGCCCCGAGCTCTCTCCTGGCTTTACAACTGTGGATTTGACCTACATAACCAGCCTTTCTTCAGCCCTGAGCCACAGGACTGGAGAATGCCAGGTGTAAACTATTCTAGTGCCTAGGTGTTCCCAAGCCCCTCTCCTTCCTGCCCAGTAATAGGAGGCTCCCGGTGAATCAGGGGTCTCCGAGACACAGAACCGGAGTGAATGGGAGTGGGGATCGTTATGGGAGTGAGTGGTACATATAACAGGTTGGAAAAGGTCACTGTCTGTGAACCAGACAACCAGAAGGACAGAAACACAACTCAGTCAAGAAGCCGGAGGTCAGAGGTAGAGAGGCCCAAGAGCCTCTGTAGGGCCTGGGTGCAGGAGCTTAAGGGCCAAAGAACTTGGAGCAAAGTCCCACGGTCAAAGGAAGAGCCAGGCAGAAAGCTCGGTCCTGCTCCCACTGGAGGATGCTCTCCGCTGAGGTGAGGTTCTTGAACTTTGCTGACACACAGTCTCCTCTGGGGGTCCAGGCTCTCTGCACCGGTCAAAGTTCACGTCCCACAGTTAACATCCATTCTCTCTCCTGCTCCCTATGGGCCTCAGCTGCTGGCTCTCTTCAGAGATAAGTCAACAGCTCCCGGGAGGAACCTGAGGTCCCTGCCCTCCCTCCTAACAGAAAGCATGTTCTCAGCACCACCCTTTGTGGCTGCTTCCCCGGAACTTTCTCCTTCCTTCAGCGCCAGGTGGTTCAGCTGGCAGACTGGCCACGTGGTCAGGACCTCAGAAAAGCCTCAGGGACAGAAGCAGGAAGGAGAATGAGCATTAGACATTTTAAATTTAAAATATGGTCTCACTATGTATCTTGAGGTAACTTGAGTGTACTATGTATGTAGCCTTGGCCTCAAATGCAAAACATTCAATTGCTCTGCCTCAGTCTCCTGAGTGTTACAATTATAGACAGGTACTGCCACAACCTGCTTGGAGAAAAATCACTATTAAAGCACCTATTTGTCCTATGCTTATAATCTCAGTATCTAAGAGGCTGCAGTAAGCCCAACATACACACACAAAATAATAATGATAATAATTATTATTATATACATGCAAAATAATAATGATATAATTATATAAACATTATTGCGTATAAATATATGTTATGTTATATCAATACAATAATATATAACGATTATTACTTAAGGTTGTTTAATGGATTTAATGAGAAGCTTCATAGCTTCCATTTTGCATTCCAAGTCTATCTGCATATAATTCATTAAGTTGTATAGACTTTGGATCTAGTCAATTTGGGTGTTAGATTTTTTTTTTTTTATTAATTTGAAAGGTTTCTTAATACTGAAGCTTGTTAAAGTAAAAAATAATAAAGAACCATGGATGAGAGAGGAAGATAAAAGGAAAGAAGAAAAAGGAGGGCCAACAAGATGGCTCAGTGGACAAAGGTGCTTGCCTCTAAGGCTGATGACCTGGTCTCCATCTCTGGGGCCCACACGGTAGAAGGCTTGAACCTACTTCCACAAGCTGTTCTCTGACCTTGCAAGAGCAGTGCTGTGTCTCTGTCTCCCAACTTCAACCCTGCAACCCTGGGCTTACAGAATAATTTTCTTTCTTTCTTCCTTCCTTCCTTCCTTCCTTCCTTCCTTTCTTTCTTTCTTTCTTTCTTTCTTTCTTTCTTTCTTTCTTCCTTCCTTCCTTCCTTCCTTCCTTCCTTTCTTCCTTCCTTCCTTTCTTTCTTTCTATGAGACAGGGTCTCACTCTGTAGACCAGTCTGTCCTGGAACTCACAGAGACCTGCCTACCTCTGCCTCCCTAGTGCTGGCATCAAAAGTGTGAGCCACGAGACTTGACAAGATAAATTTCTTTAAATATAATTTTATAAAAGAAAAGAAGACGGGATAAGGTTAGATACGCATAAATAAACAAAATAACAAACCAGTCTGCATCAAACATGTCAGGACACACGGGCGGGCACTGTTCTCTGGCCCCTGTATTCTGGAAGCTGAGGCAAAAGGAAGGCAAACTGGAGGCCAAGAAGGACAATGTAACAAAACCCCATCTCAAATGGAAGAAGCCCCGGACCATCACTATGACTCAGCACTCAAGATGTTTGCCACCAAGGTTGACGATGTGAATGTGATCCCCAGAACCCACATGGTAGAAGGAAAGAATGGACTGCAAGCTGACCTCCACATACATGGCACCCGTGTCCATGCACACATACACACGC
The DNA here is from genome assembly GCF_021556685.1 of Rattus norvegicus. Classification (NCBI taxonomy): domain Eukaryota; kingdom Metazoa; phylum Chordata; class Mammalia; order Rodentia; family Muridae; genus Rattus; species Rattus norvegicus. The sequence continues at coordinate 77,540,177 of NC_141540.1, read as the reverse complement.
ACACACACTAACAAGAAACAATTATTTAACGGAATTAAAATTTAAAAAAAGAAAAGGAGAAGAAAATTAAATAAGTTGGTTAAAAACTCCTATGGTTACCAGAGTGTTTGCACAGGGCAGAGATTCAATATATCATGCAGGTGTGGTGGGCTGGACACTTATGTAATCACAACACTCAGAAGCCGGAAGCTCTTTGTCATCCTTAGCTACGTAATAGCAAGTTGGAGGTCAACCTGCCATTCATGAGATCCTGTCTCAAAAAACAGCAACAAAATATCGGGTCCACAGTGGACACTCAAGTACCATTAGATTCCCGTGGCGGTTTGAATAAGAATGGTAACCGAGGGCTCATATTTTAAATGTTTATTCATTTAAGAAAGATTTCTTATTCACTTGAGAAGATTGGTGGGGTGGATGGCCTTATTGGAGAAAGTGTGTCACTGGGGCAGGCTTTCAGGTTACAAAAGTGGGAGCCAGGTTCCTTCTCCCTGCTGCATTCAGATCAGGTCTCGGCTCCTTCTCCAGCACCATGTCCGCCTGTGTGCCGCCGTGCTCCCACCATGAGAGTGGATTAAACCTCTGAAACTGTCAGCCAGCCCGAGTTAAATGTTTTCCTTTATAAGAGTTGCTGTGGCCATGGTGCCTCCTCACAGCAACAGACAGTGACTAAGACAATTTCTTTACCAAAGTTTTAGAGGGCACACCTACCCTGTGGTCGGCCAATATGGTGTTTTTGGCCATAGCAGCTACAGGTACCTAGGCTCTTCATTTCACCATGTCCTGGCTGTATTTATCTTCTTCCTTTTTCATAGTCTCGGCTTAAAGATGATAACTCCTGAACATGCAAGGAAGAATCTTTCTACTGAGCTGTATCCCTAGCCTTAAGCCCTGGTTTTCTACATTTTTTTTTCTAGTTCTTTGGGACCTTACTACAACATACGTATTAAGAGCAAAAGCTCTGTTAGGCTCACATGTCTTGTAAATACAGGTGTGTTCTGAGCACTGGGATTGACTCTAAGGAAACTTGGCAAGGGCTGTAGGGTGACTTTGCAAATAAATAGGTTTGCAACTCCATATATCTCGAGTCTATCAGTTAATTAAATGTGTCCTCTCCCCCACAGCTAGCTGAGAGCTGCAGCCCTCGATGAGGCCATCTGAGCAAGCCCTCTCAGAGGTGATTTCAGACCCGGACTCACAGCTGTGTCTCCATGCAGTTACTGTGGGCAAACTTGGAAATCGCTCCATGGTTAGTATTGATGGGCCGTCCTCCTCCTGCTGAGCCTGTGTGTGGTGGCTCAGCCCTGCTCATGGGCTGGCGTCTCCTCGCCCTTCTCTCTCAGCCCTCACAGATGAGGTTCCCTGGGGCATCAGGAGACTTGAATGCTCAGCCTCTTGTTAAGTGAGGCTTATGGGAAGGATCAGGGCCTTAGATGCCAGGGTGAGCCTATCTTGCTGAATCTTTTTTGCTTCAGTTTTAAAAAAAGATCACTGATTGTATAATAAACCCCAACTCTGTGCCTTCAAAGTTGTTCTGTACCTGTTAGAGACAAAGGGGAGGGTGCTGCTGCCTGGGTACCAGGGGCTCCAGACACTGCCTCTGGGCGCTTTGTCTCTGCCACCATGCTCAGGTGGTCTGACATTTACTGACGTGTTCATTCCAGGATAGTTAGAATTTTCTACTGTGTGAGACAGGAGCTGGCTCTCTCCAGTGGGGCCACGTATGGCCACCTCTCTAGTTTCTTTTTCTAAATGACATCCTATTTTATCACCTCGTGTGTTCTGGGCCCTGGTGTGCATCTGTGGACAGCAGTCAGCTTCCTGGAATTCACTCTATCTTTCCTCTGTGTAGATTGAACTCATCATCGGGGTCGGCTTCGAGCATCTTTACCTGCTGAGCTGTTTTACTGGCCCACCTCACTAATTCCTCACTGCTTAAAAGGCTGCGGTTTTGAGCCGGGTGTGATACGGACCTTCAGTTCCAGCACTTGGGAGGCAGAGGCAGCTGGGTCTCTGTGAGCTAGTGGCCAACCAAAGCCACTTGCTGGGCTGGTCTCAAAATAAAGGTTAAGGTTGCAGCCAGCTGCAGAGGCACGTGTCTGAAATCCCAGCTCTCAGGAGGAGGCTGGGGACAAGCGCTTGTGTTCTAGCCACACAACAGATTCGAGGCCAGCAGGGCTCTAACAGGAAAACGGTTTCTAAAAGCCAAGAGCTGAGGATGTGGTTCGGTGGTAAAGTACACTTCCCAGAGCCCCACCTGCCCACACATACAAGGTTACAGTTACCTCCTAAAATACAGCACTCCCAATTACAAGCAGGTTACAGACGAACTTCTAATATAAGTATGTCTGGGGCATATTGGCAGTGATTTTACTTGCTGACAGAGGCACTGTGACACAAGGCACATACTGTCCTCTGGGTCTGTCCTGTTAGGACTCCAACACCAACTCTAAGAAGACTGGAACCCAGGAGGTAAAAGAAGAATTTTTTTTTTTTTGGTTCTTTTTTTCGGAGCTGGGGACCGAACCCAGGGCCTTGCGCTTCCTAAGCAATCGCTCTACCACTGAGCTAAATCCCCAACCCCTTAAAAGAAGAATTTTAATCACACTTGCGGTATGTGCTCTGTGTGTGTGTGTGTGTGTGTGTGTGTGTGTGTGCATTTGCATACTTGAGCTATGTGTGATTGTGTGTTTGCATGTGTGTGCTTGCATGCTTGAGCCTGTATGTATGTTTACATGTGTGTGTATTTGCATGTGTCTTTATGTGTATATTTCTGTGCTTGTTTGAGTATTTCCCTATGTGTAATATGTGTATGCTTGTGTGTGTGTGTGTGTGTGTGTGTGTGTGTGTGATGGCAGAGGAGAGAGTGGTATGCATGGCTGATATGACTTAGATATGTACACACGTATGCATACAGGGCTGATATGACTTAGATATGTACACACGTGTGCAGATGTGCATGCTTTCTGGAATGCCAATGGTCCTCCTCCATCACTCTTCTGCCTTCTTCCTTTGAGGCAGCATCTCTGTCTGAACTTCACAATTTTGACCAGACTGGCTGCCTGCAGGTAGTGATCTTCCTGCCTCCCCAGCACAGGGACTGTAGGCAGAAGTGCAGGGCCTGGGGTCTGACTCAGGTCCTGGAGGCTACAGGTTAAGGGAGTTTTGTTGGTTGGTTAGTTTTATCCATTGGGGCTTCTAAAGACTAGGTCTCATTACGTGGCCCTGGTTGACCTGGAATTTGCTATCTAAATCAAGCTGGTCTTGAACTCACAGAGATTGGCCTGCTCCAGCCCTCCAAGTGCTGGGATTATAAGTGCCACTGTGCCTGGCTAACCAGTGATTTGTCTCTCCAGTCCCAGCACCTTGCTCTTACCTAAACCAAGTGTCAGACAGATTCATGTTGTTTATAAACACATTCAGAGCGTTCAGTGAGATGGCTGATTTTCCCTCCTGAAACTTTAAATCCTCTGATAGAAGGGATGCAGGGCAGGGAAGGAGCTGTGTGGATCACAGAGATGCCGGGGCTGCCACGTGGTGCCTGTCTCTTGAGTCTCTGATTCCCCCTAGTTGGATTAAATACCCTCTGAGGTCCCCTTCAAAGCTAAAAGTTGTATGGTTCTGCATTCAAAATGCTGAGAACTCCCCAAATACATTATTGTACAATGGTAGGTGAAAAGAAATTTTTAAAATTCATCCTGAACTTTTCCCATCTGAGCTCAGATCCCAGTCATTTGGGCTCCTGTTATTAGATTGAAGATTTTGCACAAACTTGTCAATTAGTGTCCAGGCACAAGACTCGCCTGTCAGACTAATGGAAGGTTCTGTGTGTCTGAACACCGTTTGCAAGATCTGGTTTTCTAATTTCAAGCTGTAACACGGATCATGTCTTATAGCAGAGGAAGATATCTGGGGTTAAGCAGTCTTCTCTTTTATGTTGTTTTGGCACTAAGGACTGAACTACAACCCCAGCCACTCATAACATTTTTGAGACAGAGTCTCACCTAAGTTGCTTTGGCTGGCCTGAAACGTTGCTGTTTAATTTAATTTAAAATTCCAGGTAAAACTTGCATTTTCAGTTCTCCTGTCTCAGCTTCCCCAGTAGCTGGGATTACAGGCCTGTGTGACCAGGTGCTAAAAACACTGCTAATCTACTCTCTAAGTGCATGCAGAAGGAGAAGTCTGGCAGATAAGTTAGACACCACACTCTTCAAACTTCAAACGATTCATCAAATGTCTAGGCTGTCTGCCCCCCACCTCCACCCCAGCATCCCTCTGGCTTTTTCCTTTTTAAAACTTGATTTTTTTTTTTTTTTTGGTTCTTTTTTTCAGAGCTGGGGACCGAACCCAGGGCCTTGTGCTTCCTAGGTAAGCACTCTACCACTGAGCTAAATCCCCAACCCCTTGATTTTTTTTTTAGGGTGTTTTTGAGATGAGGACTTATGTCTCTTGGACTGGCCTCGACCTCACATGTGGTTGGGGCTGACCTTGAACTCTTGCTTCTTGTGCGCCCACCTCTCAAGTGCTGAGATTAAGATGAGCGCCACCATGGCCAGTCCTCTACACTTCCTCTCGAGTTACAGAACCCAACTTCCAGTTCCCTGCTACAAACCTCTGTGTGGATATCAAACCCAAATATACCTCTCGTAGAGTTCCTAACATCTTCACCCTGTAGTCCGCTTAGCAAAACCTGGCAACCTAGTAACGAGCCAGGCCGAGTGATGGATACCGAGACCACTCAGCCCTGTTTCCCGAACCTCTTCAGTTCAAGCCCTTCACTCCACCCCAACCCTACTTCCTTGGTTCTAGCAGAATCCAGTCTTTTCCATCCATTCCTTCCAGCTCCCGTCATCCTGCTCCAGTGTCTGCCACTGCTGAGAAATGTCAAAACTCCTCCTCATACTGAACTCATTCGTGCCACAGCCGGGTTCTCCTCAGCACTAGTGCCCTTCCCTGACCCATTCTCTCTTCTGAGCTGGCCAGGCCTGATCCCTCCGTGGGAATGGCCCCTCCTCCCTCAGTGTCTTCGGCAGGCCAATCCGGATTCAGCCTTCTAGACCTGTTCAAAAGACACTCCCGGCAGGCTTCTCTGACTCCCTGCCATCACTCCACCCGAGACAGGGCTGATAACTGATTTCCCTGAGCCAAGTTCCCCGATGCTTTCTTTCCAAAACCCTGCCCAGGAATAGCCACCTCTGCAGCCCAGGACCTATGTACTGCACGGGGGAGGGGTTGTCCAGTCTCCATAGGTAAGCAGCCTTAGTCTATCAGCATCTGGGGATGAGGGAGGACACTCATTGAAGAGAGATTCTTCCCAACACTGGAGCGCAAAGGGGACAGCAGGAGCTTATGAGAATGTTGTCATGAAACCCATTCTTACGGTGTATATTTATTATTCTGTATAATGTGCCGATAAAAACCACTTTAAAAATAAAATACAAATGACTCGATTTTGCCCTTACTCTCGGAAGATGCCTTGCAGAACACAACATTTCAGCTTGGCAATTTTAGTTCAATGCTGGTTTTTGGCTTCTTTTGTTACTACTGAGAATCTGGTGATTGTCTAGTTCAGCAGTTCTCAACGGTGAGTCTTGACCCCTTTGGGGTTCAAATGACCCTTTCACAAGTAGTCACCTAAGACCATCAGAAAACACAGATATTTACATTACAATTCATAATAGCAAAAATTACAATTATGAAGTAGCAACAAAAATAATTTTGTGGTTGAGGGGGTCACCACAACATGAGGGACTACAGTTTAATACATTTTAAAAAGATTTATTTATTTATTATATATAAGTACACTGTAGCTGTCTTCAGACACACCAGAAGAGGGCATCAGACCTCATCATAGATGGTTGTGAGCCACCATGTGGTTGCCGGGAATTGAACTCAGGACCTCTGGAAGAGCAGTCAGTGCTCTTAGCCGCTGAGCCATCTCTCCGGCCCAGTCTAATACATTTTCAATAATGTTTAAAAACTTGGAAGGGTGGCAGCTGTGGAAAGGTTGAGAGCCACTAGACAGGTTGTCTCTCTCCGGCACAGTTTGTTCTGTTTTTGAAGCTCTTGCTTGGTTTTGGTTTGTTAAATTTAACTGCGATGATTCTAGGTCTTGGTTTCCTTTTATGTATCTTCCTGGTCAGTGTCCCCAGAGCTGTGAGGTGCAGTGTCTGGTAGGCTCTCGACACTTTTCAGTGGTATTTTTCTCTTTTTCTTCTGGGTCCAATCAAAGGAGCTCTGGGCTTTTTCCTCCATCGCTCTCCAGGCCTCTTGCCTTCTTTTCAAGTTTTCTGGGTGCTGTGTGCTACAGCCTGGGTAGTCTCTACTGGTTTGCATGTCTGTCCTCCAATTCTTGCTTCACTGTGTCTGAACTACCATTAAACATTTCTGTGGAATCTTCAAGTTTAGTTACTACATGTCTTATGTTGGGAAGCTCCATATGGTCGTTTTCAAACACTGTGATGGCTCCCTGGTCCATATTATCTCTTCCTATATTTTCTTCAAATTAAATAAGCATATTGTCTTTGTAGACTCTAGCTAATCATTTCAAAATTGCAAGTCTTTGCAAGTATTTTTCTCTAATTCATTTTCTCTCTGCCTCTGTCTTTCTCAATTTTAAAACTACACACACACACACACACACACACACACACACACACACAATTTGGGTGCTGGCTCACACATGCATGTGTGCAGAGGTCAAAGGACACCTTGCAGAAGTTGGGTCTCTTCTCCTGTCCTGGGAACTGAACTCAGATCATTAGGTTTGCTGGCACATGACCTTCAACTTCGAAGTCAACTCACTAACCTGGTTTGTGTGGTTGTTTGTTTGTTTGTTTGTGGGCTGCTGTTTAAGAAGGGGTCTCACTTGTTAGCTCAAACAACGCTGCAACTCATTGTGTGGCCTGGTTTGCCTTGGACTTGCTACAATCATCCCTCTGGTGTTGCCTCCCGAGTGCTGTCTTTCCCATCATGTGTCACCATGAACCAGCCCTAGCTCTCATTCTGAAGGGTTATTTTTGGCAGAAGTCACTGCCACTTGCCTATACCAGGTGACCAGGCACTTTTCATGGTTTCTTTCTTCTCTTTTCATTATTTCTTTTAAAAAATGTTTTCATATGGGTCATACATGTAACCTACAGGTCTAGTATTTGCTATGTGGTGCAGAATGGCATCAAGTCACAGCAAACCCTTTGCCTTAGTCTTAAAAACGCTTGGATTATATGCATGCCACCGTGCCTGGTTCTTCCAGTTTCTATTTTAAAAATATTTGTTTATTTGTTTGAAATAGGATCTTAGTTTGTAGCCCAGGCTAACCTAAACCTCACTATTTTGTTGGGGGTGACCTCAAGCTCTCAGCAATCCTCCTGTCTCAGCTTCCCCAGTGCTAGAAGCATGGGCAAAGTCACTACACCTAGGCTTATGGTTTATTTGGTTTTGCTTATTTATGTTTTTAGCAGCAGAGTGGTCTGGAGTCAAGCTGTGGGAGTGCCAGCCACAGCCAGGCATTCTGTGGCCTGGTCTGCTCCTCCTCCTGGTGACTTCCTGGCCTGGTGGTGAAGCTCAATCACCTTCTATCACCCTTGTTCTGTACGGTTGACCCATGAAGGGGTGGAGTGTTTGTGTGTGGCACCTTCCTCCTTGACCTGCGAGGCCCTCAGAGGTAAAGTTCAAGTTAGCCGAGTTGGCACAAGCCCCTCATACAACACCAGCTTCCTCTCCACTGCACTTCCTGAGTTCTTCACTTTTGATGGGGGGTTAGGTTTTATTGTCTTGTCTGACCTTTGATGTGTTTCAAAAGAAGGGCTGCCAAGGGTAAGGGCATCTGACGCCATGCCTAATGACCAGAGTTAATCCCCAGGTCCCGTGAGGTGGAAGGAAGAGTCTCCCACAAGAGTCAACCCCTGAATCATGTCCTCTGACCTCCACAGAGAGCCACAACAGGCACGCGTGAACAAAGTAAGGGTGAAAAAGAGAGAGAGAAGAAAAAGATTGGTTAATTTATTGTTTCATTGTAGTGAGGGCTTCTGGGAGTTTCGCACCGGGACTTTTCTGGTCACTACGGACCTTATTCTAGGATGTGGGCATCTTCTCCTGATCTTCCTGTTTTTTGAATGAACTTATAGACTAGAAACCCCATATGTCCTGCTCTCAGGAAGCTAACATATGGAAAAGGTAAGCATATGTTTTTAAAAGTCTTCTGTACCTCAGGAACAGATTCCTGGACAAATTCCCTTAAAAAGTGCCAAAAAAAATTATGGGAACATTTTAAGGAATAAATTTGAAAATTTCTAAGAATTTACTTTTTCACAAAAATTAATTTTCTAACCATTATTAGGTTATTTTTCAATCTCAATACTGTATCCAAAAGTTGCTTTTCCAGCAAATCTAGCCATCTAAGAATCTAGGACTAAGAATAAAAATCACTCTATGTGGTGCAATTACACAGCACAGACTTGGTTTGTTTTGTTTTTCTGAGACAGGTTTTCTCTGAGTAGCCCTGGCTGTCCTGGAACTCAGTCTGTAGACCAGGCTGGCCTTGAACTCACAGAGATCCACCTAGGGTTAAAGTCCTGTGGCACCACTGCTGCTTGCCTCAAGTATCTCATTTAATGTCTGTTATTCACCAGGAAATCTCTAAGGCCTAAATTAGAGCCTTTTAACTCACAAGGTCACACACCATAACTTAGGTTAGCCTTGAATTAACTCTGGTACTCAAGTGAGTCCCACACTCAAAACAATTCTGTCTCCGCCTCCCAGACACTGATATGAGAAGTGTGAGCCATCGCTCCTGGCTCAGAGACTCTTAAAGAAGCCTGGCTCTCAGGGTCTCTGCCCTGAAACCCTTAGAAATGTTACTCTAAAGACAGATGCACGTTTTGGAAGCTCATTTTAAGAGCAAGGAATGTTACCTGGCAGATTTAGGAAGACGGAAAGGCAGGACTATAAAAACCTGTCTTCAAGCGCAAGCAGCAGCAGGATGGCCACCCTTAGCCCAAGGTGACACAGAAGGCCTGGTTCTCAGCCCCACAGGGTGGACAAACGTGTAATCTAAAGATGGCAATGCAAAGCCTCACACAACCCCTGCACTCACGTTCTGGAGTTACACAGTTAAGATTTAAAAGGTGCCTTGACGGTGAATTCTTTTCAGATCAGGACAATATTAAAATCCAGTTTCCTTTGGAGACTGGCTCTGGAAAATCCAGCAAATTAAATGCCTGGGTTGTGCCTGCGAGTCCCCTGCCTCTGACCCAGTAGGGTGTGAGTGAGCATCTCCTCAGAGTGATCTAAAGTGGGGGCTCAAGAGAGACAACTCTGGAGGCTACAAGTGAGAGCTCCTGCTCAACCTCAGAGAGGGCCACTTTGGGGAGTTGTACAAATACCAGCTCAAAATGTGTAATGCCAAGGGCAAGTGGTGATTAGGTTTAGGGCATACGTGGAGTGCAGGGAGGAGGCTGCTCCTGTCTACCCTGTTAAGCCTTTCAAGTCATCACAAACGGACAGAAACCTAAGGGTGTCATTGGAGGCCTGGGTCAAGCCGCTTGCTGTTGGGAGTCAAGAATTTCAACTACACTCAGGAACAGGTCTGAGGGGCTGGAGACAAGCTCAGTGCCTAGGAGGATTTGCCAGACAGCCATGAAGACCTGAGTTCGGAGCCCAGCACCCACAGAACAAGCTGGGCATGATCACAAGTGCAGGTCTCTTTAATATGCCTCATTGTGAAGTAACTTTTATTTACCCATTGTAATTGTTGTCTCTGAGGCTTACAGCCTCTGTTTGCTAACCTAGGTCTAGGCCTGGAAGCGTCTAGCTTCCGCACAATCTTGTAAGCCTAGAATGTTTTCAGCCTCTGAGACTTACTGCTGAATAAGCTCACCCTTTCCAGTTCTTTCTGAACTCTGGCTGGCTGGTTCAACTCAGCTGTTGTGCCTCAAACTCCTCTCCAAACTGACTGATTCAATCTGGCTTTTCTTTGGCTCTGCTTGGCCTCAAACTAATCTGTTCTAATCTTCTGGCTCCTTCTCATTCTCTGGCTTGTTCTGTCTTTACCAGGATCCAGCTTGTTCTCTCTCTGTAACCCGTCTCTTTAAAATTCTCTAGGTAAAACTGCCCCCTTCTTTTCTTTTCTTTCTCTGTGCTGCTCTCTTTCCTCTCTCTTCTCCAGAGAGTTGGGCATATTCTATTCTGTCAAATCTTTCTCTGATTTGTCACTTTGTCCGCCACTAAATAGACACTACTTTCAAACACTATGCTTCCTTCTATAAATTAACTTTACCTTCATTGTTTGCGATCAAAGGTACATGCTAAGGGCGTGTCTGTATTCCAGCTAGAGGAATTAAAAGTGTGTACTGAAGACTGAGGACTAGAAGCATTTTTTTCAGTAAATTACACAATCTTAGGTTAACAATGTGATCAAATATCCTCCAACATGTCATAAATCATTCTGCAACTTAATTTACTGTAGAAAAGTCTTTTTTAGATAAAATAAATATACCAAAACATTTAACCTCACTTTTGAACCTTTCAACAAAATAGCCTCAAAAGTTAGCAAAATCAGACGCACAGCTGTTAATACAGCTAAATGTGACGTGACACTCTTGAGAAGACTCTGCCCACTCTTCGTTTCTAAGTCAGCCCCCTGAGCCCCACACCATTGCTCACCCATGCTTCAGTTGAGCCATTTCCTTAATGAAACTCACGCTTGGTTCACGTTGATCCATCCGAATATTCTTGCTGGAGCCTAAGAATCCAGACTTAGTTGGCAAGATGAGTTGATGAAGCCGTTTGTCCTCCGGACAGCCTGAGCTCAATCCCCCACGGAGACCAGGAAAGAGAGCTGACTCTAAACAGTTGTCCTGCACTAGGGCTGGATGTGGCTGTCACGCATCTTTAATCCCAGCACTTGGAAGGCACATGCAGGGAGATCTCTGTGAGTTCAAGTCTAGCCTAGTGTATACAGCAAGCCTCAATCCAGCCACCTTACATAGTGAAACATTAAAAGAATCTCAGATTCTTTCTCTCTGTCGCTGTCGCTGTCGCTGTCTCTGTGTCTCTGCCTCTCTCTCTCTCTCTCTCTCTCTCTCTCTCTCTCTCTCTCTCACACACACACACACACACACACACACACACACACACACACACACACTTTCCAACCTAAGCCACTGGAAACACTGAGGTGTCCCTTCAGTTACACTCTAGCACCAGAAGAAGATGAGCGCCGTGGGCAGATAACACTGGTAGGAAAGACTATGACTCTGGAAGCAGGGACTTAGGATTTGAGGTCAACCCTGGCTACTCTTTTGAGGCTCCCACAAACTTGAACACACTCTCTCTTCCCTCCCTCCCTCCCTCCCTCCCTCCGTCCCTCCCTCCCTCCCTTCCTTCCTTCCTCCCTCCCTCCCTCCCTTCCTCTCTCCTTCTTTCTTTCTCTCTTTCTTTGTCTGTTTGTCTGTCTGTCTGTCTGTCCTTTTCTTCTTTCTTTTTTGGTTTTGGGTTTTCACCTGAAAGCTCCTATGTCCCATAAAACTTTTGTTTAAATAAATGTGTTATACTTTCTTCCTGTTAGTTTGTCTTTGTCAAGTTTTATTTCCAACCCCAGGCCAGACTCCTAGAGAGCACAGGAAAGTTCGTGTTCTTCATAGAACCTTACTGCAACAGGGTCTCATCTGTCAAGGATCTCCAACTCAATATGTAGCTGAGGCTGGCCTTGAGCCCAAGCGTTGGAATTCGGTATGCCCCACTGTACCAAGCTGTTCTCATTACTTTACTATTAGTATCACTGAAAAATCTTAAAGCTGGAAAATCCAGCCATCCACATACTGTTGGGACTCAAGATAATGTGGCTCTGCCACTTAGCACAATCTCCCCCCTCCCCTTTCTTTTTATTTTAAAGACAACGTCTCGCTATGTAGCCCAGGCTGGACTATAGTGCTCAATCCTCCTGCCTCTGCTAAATTGCTGGTATTACCCCTGCAAATGAGCAATTCCTTGTCTCATCCTCTTAGACTGTAAACCGACTTTGTTATATTTTACATTGTTCCTATTCAGGAGTGGACTTAATAACAGAACTGTAGGAAAAAGTTTCCATCTGTTTTCGGATTCCTTCTGCAAACTAACCATCTGATTTGATGGGAAGCAGCCATTGGAAGAGCATGGAGGTTACTTCTGTATGAATAGAAGGAACAGTGAGATCAGCTAGCTCTGTCTGCTTAGCAGCATTGGAAGCACACAGGGCTCCCAATGCTATAAGCAAATGTTTCCAACTCTCCATCACTCAGCCAGTGGGAAGACGTACAATGTTTGTTTTTAGGTTGGCTATTGCTTTAGGCAGAGATTTGCTGTACTCCCCTTGGCTGTCCTCAAACTCATGGCACTCCTCCTGCCTCAGCGTCCCAAGTGCTGGTTGACAGGAATGAGCTATCACACCCATATTTTTGTTTTGTGTTGTTTTTGTCTCAAACAAGGAAAAATGTGACCCTGGCCTTCAAGAAGTCACAATGGGAACTGGAGAGATGGCTCAGCTCAGTGGTTAAGTGTGTTTACTGCTCTCACAAAGACTCAGGCTTGGTTCCCAGCACACACACCGAGGCTTACATCTGACTATAGCTCTGTTTTGGGGGGATCTGACACTTTCTCCTGGCATCTGCAAGCACTGGCCATGTAAGATGTACACATACATACCTTCAGGGAAACACTCATACACATAAAAACTTTTAAATGTAAAACTAAGTTGTAATGCCAGGCATGGTGGCACATGCTTTTAATCCACACTAGGGAGGCAGAGGTGGGTGGATCTCAGTGAGTTCGAGGTCTATAAAGTGAGTCCAGGACAGCCAGAGATATTACACAGAGAAACCCTGTCTTGAAAAACCAGAAGGACAAGGATAAAAATGTTGCGGTATGAGATCAGTCGTAAGAAGGGCTATAGAGGAGGGTTGTGGAGGAAGAGCAAGGTCAGGCATTGGGCAGGAGTTGAAGAGATCAGTCCACAGCAAGTCCAGAGAGCTGAGCAGCCTCAGCTTGGCCCGGGGTCCTCCCTTCTCCTTTCAAATCTAGCAGAGCTTCAGGGCACCAATCCTTTCCAGGCCACTCTCCTGGAGGCTCCTAATAGATGCCTATCTGTATATCCACAGCCTTCAGCTCCTAATCCGTGACTAGGCTGAGTGGCCTCCGGCAAGCTGTTGTCTGGGTGTCTCAGGAAGCTGAGGCAGGGCTACAAAGAGTGCTTTCATTGGCTCTGCCTTTTACTTTATTTTATTATTATTATTATTATTCAGTGACTTATTTGATCTTTTAAAAGATGGTCTCTTGTAGCCCAGGCTGATGTCAAACCCATTGTACAGCCAAGGATGACCTCGAACTCCTGATCCTCCTGCCTCAGTTGCTCCTGTCTCCCCTCACAGTTGTGTACCACTATACCTGGCTGGGATTCTCCCTACAAGCAACTCTAATGTACTTTACAGATGTGAATTCTCTACTCTTGAGGAAAGCACGGTGGTTGTGGTCAGGAAATGGAAGTCTAAGAAGGAGCTAGTAAGACAGTGCCAGTTGCTCTGAATGAGCCGAATTTTGTAAGACCTAAGAAATACCGGCTAGATTTGAAATGACTTCCACATGTGCTCGTGCAGTGGCATCTTCTCCTAAGAAGGTGGGAGAGCGGCAGACGAATTAGATGCTTGAGGTCCAAGATTTCTGTTGTTGTAAAATTACATTAAATGGTTTTCTTTTACCCCCACCAGGTCCTGCGCTGCAGTGCCCCAAGATATCTGGTAGATATCTTGCCAGAAACACACATCCCAACTCCGTGGTGGCCCAGTGTCCCTAGCTGCCGCACACTCTCTTAAACTTAAATCACTGCATGAAGGAACATACAACACAATGACCTCTGATCCAATTGATAAGATATAATTGCCCACCTAAACATGCAAAGCCCGGTACCATCCATCCCTTAAGAACATTCATAACAACCTGTAAATGTACGGAGTGGAATCTTAAATGTCAGCCTCCATGTTCTCTCTGCAGCTACTCTGCCTTCTCCAATCTCCTCCTCTTCCCTTAAACTTTTCTCCCACCCATCCTTCCTTCCCATCCAATGACAGGCCCCGTTCTACCTTGTACCTGCCTCACCTGTATGACAATCCTACGCAATTGCAAAGAGAGATGCAAGAAATCAGAGGCCCCAGCTTTAAATGGATTCCTAGGCAAACTTTGGAACGATTTCACCGACAGCATCTTACGTACTTAAAAAATGTAAGTTCCACAACTGAGGGTGAAACTCGGTGATGTGTCATTTATTAGCCTGAGTGACTTCTGGGTCTGGTCCTTAGCTCAGAAGCAAACGAAGTATCAAAACCAAAGAAGAACATTAGGAGAAGAGGAGGAAGAATGGATGGGCAGCCCAGAGTCACCACAAATAAATCCATATTTAAGTCACATCAACTTATTGAAATTACTTGTTATAAATTATTAACAAAAACTCAGGAGATATGGTTCAATTTATAATCTCAGGACTTGAGAGGCAGAGGCAGGAGGATCTGGAGGGCTAATGCTGAGGACAACCTGGGCTTCTTGACATGACCATGTCCCAATTAATAAATAAATAAAGTCACAATTAAAAATTATATATAAACTCATGGCATACTAGCCTATGTCTATAATCCCAACATTTGGGAAGTAGATGCAGGGGGATTAGGAGTTCAGGGCCAGCCTGGGCTACAAAAGATCTGTCTCCAAAACAAACAAAATGTGGAACTATACACACTAACTCACCTGTTTCTTTCTGTTACAGTTGTTAGAACTATGCTAAATATTTTGTTAATTACTAGTTGATTTGATCTTATTCCAATAATAACAACATAACACATGAATAACAATAAAAACAGTAACCTATTAACTGAAACTAAGGAAACTAAGATTCCTCAGGTAGGCAGTCCAAGGCCAGATACTTAGTATTTTTTGTTTTTGTTTTTGTTTTTGTTTTTGTTTTTTGTTTTGAGACAAGGCCTTGCTATGTAGCCCTATTCTGGTAGTTGCTACATAGTTCAGACTGGCTCAGATTTAGAGCAATTCTCCTGTTTCAGTTTCTCAAGCAATAGGATTATCAGTGCGAGTGATACCTGGTCGAAGCTAGTATTTGAAAAGTAGGGTTGAACTGGGGTCTACTGTGAGGACAAATCTGATCTAAGAACTGGACTGTATTCCACAGGGGCAGGAGACTTGAATAAAATGCCACACCCCAAGAGTGCCCCTCTATGACTTCATGCCAGCAAGGAGGAACTCACTAAGGACCAGCATGGCTCTAGAAAGTTGGTCCAGGGAGGAACATTTTTATGAGCCCGGGATAACGACTCAGGCTTATCACATTTACAGATGACAGAAGGCTATGTGGGAAAGGCAGTTTATATAGTGAATGGGAGAATCATGACTCAGAAAGGTCTTGGCAGATGGGAATAACAGACCAGAGCCAACAAGATACAATTTAATAAGGACCATGATAAAAAAAATCCCACACTGCAGCAGTAAATACATGTAGGGATGCCATGTTGTATACTCTGGTTCTCGGGCTTCCAAGAGGATCTCTTGTCGCTGCCTCCTGTCTCCCACTCAGGAGTGCTGGAATTACAGATTCTTGGCACCATAACTCACCTTATATTGGTTCCAGGGATCAAACTCGATCATCGGGCTTGTGCTTGCTACTTTGCCTCACCCGGCCTTTCCCTGGCCCCTTCTTGTCATCTTGTCATTAAGACAGTGTCCACAGAGTTTCAGCAAAAGACCAGGACGTGTTACCCCTGAAATAGTCCTTCAGTTGTTGAATGAAAGGTTGACAGGTTGCAGCTGTCCACTTACACCGTCAGAAATATAAAGTGACCCGGCACATGTGTCACGGTGATGCTTAGTGATGCTTGGTCAACAAAGTCCCACTGACTAGGAGAGGTGCCCTTTCTTCAGAAATGTAAAAAGCCAAGTGTCTGGAAAGGAATAAAGCAGCGTTTAAACTGTACTTGCAGACTGTACCCCTTCCAAATCCCGGGATCCATCCTGCCTGATCATAGGGGGCACTCATGACCTACTGACACAGTCCTGTCTCCTCAGGGTAACTTAGTGTTAAGCTGAGAGAAGAATCCAGATCCTTCCAGGCAGGACGTGAGTCAATCACCCACCTGTGGAGTGACTTGGACTTCCTGGCAGCTCCTGCTTCACCACCTCCCTTCTGGGTTCTTTACCTCTGGAATGAGAATCAGCACACGCCCAGCAATCATTCCCGAAACTGTACTCACAGAGTTGGGGATTTCCAAACAGCAGCCATGTTTTTCTTGTTACCTGTAGGAAATGCAGTGGCTAAGAACTGAAGCAGGTTTGAGTTCTGTCCTGACAGATGTGTGTGTGTGTGCTCGTGAGCGTGCCTGTGTATTTTATATGGTGCTAGGGATTGAACACAAGACCTTGTACATGCAAGGCATGTGCTCTGCCATAGGCCCACAATGAAAGACACCATCTAAGCAGGCCTTGATAAGCTTCAATGACCCCATCAGTACGACAGCCATCATGACAGTTATTAGCTACATAAGATAAAGTATGTAAACTGTTGAGTATCTCACTGGGCACATCCACGTGAACAATATACAATGTACAATTACTGCTATGCTTTATCTCTGTGCCTGTTCGGTATAGTTTGGAAGATGATCTATGATCACCGTGCTTTTATTTCAAATGAGTGAGTTTATTAAGTATACAGCAAGCCAAGGGTAGAAAAGTAAGTAGGAGTAGGTAGGCGGAAACAGCCGTAGATACCAGGGTTTAATCACAAACACCCTGCAGAATCAACCGAGGAAGCCCAAGTAAGGGAGTCAGCTGGGGTCAGCTGACCTGCTGAGTCCCGTGGAGAGTGGATCAGCTGGGGTCAGCTGACCTGCGGAGTCCCATAGAGAGTGGATCAGCTGAGGTCAGCTGACCTGCGGAGTCCCATAAAGAGTGGATCAGCTGAGGTCAGCTGACCTGCGGAGTCCCGTGGAGAGTGGAGCATCCCCATGTGAAAGGGCAACTAGTAAAGATAGATGACGTCATCAGTGCCTAGTAGAGACTGACTGGAGAAGCTGAGATGGTCAGCTGGAGCCCACGTCTGAGAATGTTCCCCAGGCTGAGCGTCCTCTCCACGGATGAGCTTCCGTGGCTATAATGCCCAGATTCCCTCTCCACTGCAGGTACCTTTGTATCATGAGACAAGCACTAGCCACCTCTATTGGGAAGTGTCACCAGGCATTTGGTGCCATTTCCTGTAGGCTGCTCTGGTATCCTTCTCCCTGCCTCTTATAGGAGGATAAGAAGTCTTAGGAGATGTTTTGAGGCAAACAGGCTTGGACCTGAAATGGGAGAAAACAGTCCCCCTTCCAGAGCCAGCTCCTTAGTGAGCTCAAGCAACGCGCGCCACAATAGACTGCCTGTTGCATTCAACCCATGACTTGCCCATGTGGTACTAAAGGAGACTTTTATATCTATTGAGTTATTCTATGACAAATAAGTGGGTGTTTTAATACATTTGGAGTCAAATGCAATAAAGAAAATTAGTTTACTATGAATGCTTTGCTGTTTTAGAGCCTTGTCCTTTTGTCTGGAGAGCTTGCCTATCTCATACCCAGATGCAAGACCCTTTTTTTTAAGTGTCTTTTCTTTCCTCGTTGGTTAAACCCTAATTTTTTTTACATATTTATTTTAACTATGCATTTGTTCTTATTGTAATATTTTCTCCTTAGGGATTTGGAACCCAGTTCTTTTGGCCATGGCTGCTCTTCAGTGCTTTGGAGCCAGGTAGAAATGAACAATGGGCTGGCGGGACCCCTTCCCCAGGTTCACATAAAGAGGGTTGTGGCATTACCTTGGATAATACAGCAGCCCTCGGGAGAAGAAGGTCGTCATGGTGTCTGGGTTTACACAGCCTTATTTGAAGTTATAAGGCCTGGAATTTGGAAGACGTCCCAATCACAAATAAAAGTGGACCAAAGACACAAAGAAAAGTTAAAACAGTAAGGTGCACTCTTCATAGAATATGCCTCAGGATTCAGGCCGGGAAGATGGGACAGTGTCTTTGACCAGTAACAATCTTTTTGTTTTTGTTTGTTTTTGAAGAGGCAGATCTGGGTATCCATTTAAGGGGCAGGGGAGGGTTGAGAGACTGCCTGGTGGGCACAAGTCCTCATCGGAAGTTCCCTTGTGGTCCCTTCTGAAAATAAAACGTATGTTCTCGATGGATTTGTTCCTCTGGTAACCGCCTTGCTCTTCATGGAGAGCTGGCCTGGAGAGTGTCTCTTCTTAACCCATTACACTTTCAAACTTGCTTTGGTTATGTCTTCTGGTTCTGGTGTTTCCGACTGTAAATGGCCCCTGATTAACTCTTTGTTTTCATCTCTAAAGTCAGCTGAGACTCCTTAATGTCAGCTCCTACAGTTGGAGGAGAGGTTTTTCATCAGCCATGCCATCTGCAGGGAAGGGTCAGGTCTTCCCGACCTTGTGACTTCCTTTGGAATGTCCCTCTCCCTTCTCCCTACAGGATGCATACTGGACAGAGCCATCTCCATAGACTCCATGGCCACTCTGGTCAGGGGCTATGAGATGACCCAGAAGGGTGCCATCATCCCCTGGGTTGTGGTTGATGTTGGAGGTCAAGGGCTGTCTCCCTTGTTCCTTCCTCCCCTCCTTCCTATGTTGGCCTCAGGCTTGGGCTGTGGAATGCTCTAATTGATGGCCTTACCAATCTTATAATTTTAACTTCTGTGTAATATTTAAAGAAACCATTTAGAGAAGATATTTAGAAAAATCCAACAGTTTTAAACAAACCCTGGTTTTGCTAAGGTCTAAACCAGTGGTTAAAGCCTAACAAAGATAGGAAAAGCACAATTATCTTGATTAGACATGCAGGTTTTTAAAAATTATTTATGTACTTTTATTTTGTGCACATTGGTGTCACACTAAAAGATGGCATCTGATCCCATTACAGATGGTTGTGAGCCACCAAGTGGTTACTGGGAATTAAACTTAGGACTTCTAGAAGAACAGTCAGTGCTCTTAACCACTGAGCCATCTCTCTAGCCCGTTTTTTTCCTATACATTTCCTATCCTTGTTAATGATTTTAGTACTTTGTAAGCAAAAGATATAACCCCACACTTATCTACTTCCTGTAGCTTCTCCATGAGAAGCTAGCTCATCCATGGAGAGGAGGCTCAGTCAGCAACTGCAGTAGCTGCCGCCTCAGCTTCCCCAGTCAGCCTCTGTTTGATGGCTCGCGAGGTTGCTGCCTTTCTGCCATTCATGATCAGAAGCCGGGCCAGACTTGGCTGGCTGCTCCTTTCGGTTCCCTCAGTCAGTTCCGAGATTTGATGATGTTTCGCTCTCAGCCGCTCCTCTCCATCTGCTACTCATTATTTCCCCCTTTAATTTGGTTTCTGTGATCTTAGTAACTCACTCACTCGAACTAAAAACATGATTATCCTAGCCCATTCTCAGACAGAAGACAACTATGTGGGAGCATTCATTTATTGAATTTCACATTGATCCACAGTTGAAAGTGAAGTAATAATAACGGCTGGAGAAAATACGGGCTGTTACCTTTGAAATACCAACACGGAGAAGGCAGACACCAGCTGGTTAGGTGCTAACTACGCTGAGAACCTGATCCTGAATCTCCAGCCCTCACCTTAGAAGGTAGGTGTGCTGGAGCACTTCAATCCCCGGCCTGGGAGGTGACGCAGGAAGCTCCCGGGCGCTCACTAGCCACACAGCTAGTCCCTCAAGTCAGTCAGTGAGCTCCTATTACAGCGAGAGACCTAGACTCAAAAAGAAAATAATGATGATGATAATAATAATGGTAGTAATACAGCGGAGAACAGCTGGGGGAGACAGCGCATGCTCGCCAGCCTCTGTTCTCCGCACACGTGATCAGGGTTCGTTGTGGAAGCTCCGGCCGGCGGCAGACAGGGATGATTAGTTCTGGCCTTGTGACTTGAAAACGCTTGAGTTTCACAAGGCCTGAGGAGTGTGCATACATCTCCTGAGTGTGGAGCTGCAGGCTGTGTGGAGAGGCGTGTGATGGAGAGGCCCGTCCAGGCCTCACATGCAGATCTCTGAGTGCAGAGCAAGAGTTGTAGAGTTGGGGTTGGAAGGATGGCTTTAGTGGGGTGCAGGGCTCTGATGCCAAGCGCGCAGGAAGGAACTCTGGGCAGGAATTACAGCCCTTCAGAAAGTTACGTACTGCCCTCAAAGCTCACTCTCCTTATTTGCAAAAATGTAAAAATGATTTTAACAGGATCGTGCAAAATTAAATCTGAGAGCTGGTGCCAAAATCAGAAACGAAAGTTTAACTCACAAAAATGTTTGTTCCCCTCACAGTGACAGTTAGGTTATTTACACTTAAAAAGTAAGATTTATTGTGTTTCGGTAGGGGGTTCCACAGGTGGGTAGAGATGAGAGGACAACCTGAAGGGATCCAGTTTTTCCTTCTATCTATAAGCCTGGGAATCAAAATCAGATCATCGGGTTTGGCGGCATGTCCCTTCCCTGCTGAGTCACCTTGCTGGCCTACTGTGTTATTTCGATGGAGCTCTGTAAAGAAGATAGTGCCTTGACTAA
Source organism: Rattus norvegicus (assembly GCF_021556685.1). Taxonomy (NCBI): domain Eukaryota; kingdom Metazoa; phylum Chordata; class Mammalia; order Rodentia; family Muridae; genus Rattus; species Rattus norvegicus. Next base: position 77,519,557 of record NC_141540.1, on the reverse strand, counting down.
GGCTCAGGTTCTGGAAAAACAAAGGGAATTCAGAAAAACAAAAGTTCTCCTGGAGACATGACCCAGTCCAGAGCTGAAGAGCACGGAGTCTAAATCCCAACTGGCTGGAGCTCAGCTGCGGAGGTGCTTTAAGAATGCACGTTGGTCCAGCTCCAAAAAAAAGAAAAGAAAAAAAAATGCACGTTGGTGTTGAGAGCAGCGGAGAGGAGAGGGAATCCGGGGTGCAGGGTGTGCCGGGATGAGCTTTTGGGAACGTGACAACTAGGTGGAAAGATGGTGACCTAAACCTGGCATGACAGCTCGCTCTGCTCGCTCTCGGGGACTGAGAACACTGCCATGGAGTGAAAGGGACACTACCAAAAATGGGCCAGCATAGTGATGGTGGCTATAGTAAAAGATGGCCACCATCAGCAAGCGCGCTCTCTCTCTCTCTCTCTCTCTCTCTCTCTCTCTCTCTCTCTCTCTCTCTCTCTCTCTCTCTCTCTCTCTCTCTCTCTCTGTCTCTTTCTCTGTCCTTCTTTGTTTCTTTTTCTCCCCGCCACCCCTTACTATGTAGCCTTTCCTGTCTCCAAACTCACTGTCTACATAGACCGGGCTGCCCTGGAACTTGAACTAGCAGAGATCCACCTGCCTCTGCCTCTGCCTCTTGGGTACGGAGATTAAAGATTTGGGATGTTAAACTGGACCTTGTAGCTTTTTTCAAAGTAGGAATAGACAGGATATTGAGATGGACTGGATGAGGATGTTAAAGGCAAGTGTGGGATTTTTGGCAAAGGCAATTTGGCGGTGAGCAGCCGCAGTTTCCTGTGTGGAAAAGCTGAAGAAGGGCAGGCTCCAGGCGTATGTTCGGGCTCAGTGTGGGGGTCTGCCATTGAGACCCGACCGATAGAAACCAAGGTAAAACCGCAAGCAGTGAAATGCATCAGCTTGGAGTTCAGCAGAGGTACCAAGGACACAGCTGTCGGTTTAGGAGTCACCACAACCAGGTTACCCTGTAGCCGGAGTCTGGATGAGTATTCTCAGAGTGAGGACTGACAGTGGAGACAGAGGACTAAGCCTGGGGCCTATTTACTGCTTAGCAGGACAATAAGTAGAAGCCTGAGGGGGCGGGACCGGAGGAGGCGGAGCTTCAGGAGGAGGTTTCTGAAGAGACAGCCCTGAGAATGGACCTGAGCCTTGCAGTGTGTTGGCAGCAGAACTGCTTTCCGTAGGGTCAGATGATGAAAGTTTTAAAGAGAGCAGCCTAAATGCAATGTGGTAGTCTGGATTGTATCACTGTATCACATGCAGAAAAACCCAAATAAAATCTGGCCTTTAGTGAGCATTCTGACTCTCATCTCTTGCTTTTGACAAGTGTACCAAAGTCTAACAGAAATTGTTAATATTAGAGGAAGTTGGATTGGGGGGGGGGTTGGGATCTTTCTGAACTGCTTCCAATTTTTCTATAAATCCAAAACCAAGGAGGGAGGGAAAGAAAGGGAGAGAGGGAGAGAGGGAGAAAGGGAGAGGGAGAGAGGGAGAGAGGGAAAGGGAGAGGGAGAGAGGGAAAGGGAGAGGGAGAGAGGGAAAGGGAGAGGGAGAGAGGGAAAGGGAGAGGGAGAGAGGGAAAGGGAGAGGGAGAGAGGGAAAGGGAGAGGGAGAGAGGGAAAGGGAGAGGGAGAGAGGTGTCTCAGTTCTTTCAGGATAAAGTCATTCGACTGTGTATGAGCTGGGTCTCTGCTGAAAGTCTACCATTAAAAGTTTCAGCTCTGGAAAAAGCTGGGTGGTGGAGGCACACACCTTTTATTCCAGCACTCAGGAGGCAGAGGCAAGGGATCTCTGTGAGTTCAAGGCCAGCCTGGATACATACAGACTAGGATAGCCAGGGGTCTGGTACACAGAGAAATTTTGTCTCGAAAAAACAAACAAGCAAGGTAATACACAGACTCCAGTGGAGGAGAAGGTAAGTCAGCAAGGAGGTTTCTTCCATGCTTTCCATTCTGGGACCCGCCCGACGTCCTCCATGACGGAAGTGTAAGTGAAATAAGCCTTTCTTCAAAGGGCTCCACCACCCTCCCAAGAAATAAAAATATTATTTTCAACTCTTGGCTTGGAAAGATGGTTCCGTGTGGGTAAAGGGGTTTGCCCTTGATGGCCTGACAGGTTGGGTGCTGGCCTCTGGGGCCCATGCAGCTTAAAGTGAGAGATGTCTCCCGAGTTGTTCTGTAACCTTCACAGCTGAGCTGTGGCATGCAGGAGCAATGGTACACACAGAAAATGAATCAACTAAATTGTCAACTCTTCCTCCTTCTATGAAGTATAATAATACATTACAGTACCGCCTCAAACCCTGCACATTCACACAATTACAAATTGTCGATTTATACTGGAAAAAAAAAAACATAAACACTTTCAGCTCTCCGGCCATGATTCCTTTCCAGTGCTTGGCAGTGTCTGCCCTGAGTTTGACAGCTCCTGATTAGTCATTTGGACTTCAATGTGGGTGAGTTGATCACTGTTTCCTAACTGCAGGAAGGTGAGGAGCCAGGAAGTCAGGCTTTGCAGACTTCACAAACTGGTTTAGCGAGGGACTTTATAGATGCTTAGCTTTTGTTCTGTTTTTCTCCAATTGGCCTTTTTCCTCCTCCTAGTCCTCTTCCCCTTCCTCCTCCTACTCCTTCTCTTCTTCCTTTTTTCCTTCTCTTCCTCATCCTCTAATGATCTTCTCAAAAATTAGCAAAATTGAGGAGTGGGAGGGGATGGGGGTTTGTAGAGAGGAAATTGGGAAGGGGGATAATATTATAATATTGAAATGTCAATAAATAAAATAACCACTAAAAAATGAAAAAAAATTAGCAAAATTGGAGAAGTACGCTCTCCTCCTTGGTCGGTCACAAGCACTTTCGGAATGTTTGTGTTTACAGCCTCTCTGCCTTTGGCACTGGTCCAGTGTTAGTCCACTGCAGAAAGCATATCAGAGCCCCCAGATGACTTCACCAACCCAAGGGGGGTTGACAGCTGTCCTGCTGCCTCTGACAACCCACATGCTGCCTTATCTCCCTGTCCCAGAACCCTGAACTTGAGTTCTCTCATGCTGTTACTTCAACTAAGAGTGTTGGCTTCCTAGGACTGAAAGAGGAACCCCTGAGATCTTACACCTCTTTTAAGTGGTAGGTCATATATGTTTATAAACACTATTGTGACTGCCCTGTGAATGAAAGCAGTGAACATATGCTGAATTAATCATATATTATGTAAAACTTTGAAATGTGTCAAAATAACAAAACCTTGACTCATCAAGAATTCAATTACGCCCCGCCCCCTTCCCCAGACATGCGAGCTGGTTGGTGTAAACCTGTGATTCCCAACTGCTTTAGACATTGAGGCAAGAAGATCCTAACTTCAATGTCAGTCTCTGCGATTTAGTGAGACACGGTTCAGGATGAAAGTAAAAGAAGAGTGAGGTCGTGGCTTAGTGATGTAAAAGAGTGAGGGCATGGTTTAGTAATATAAAAGAGTGAGGGCGTGGCTTAGTGATGTAAAAGAGTGAGGGTGTGGCTTAGTGATGTAAAAGAAGAGTGAGGCTCAATGATGGCCTGTGTAGCCCACCCAGTGGGAGTCCCCGGTTTCAATACTTCCAGTTCAGGGGGAACTCGGGGCAGGTTCATTTTTATAACATCTCACGTACAGAGAAAATATATATACTAATCATTTACTAAGTATTCAGTCTCAACTAAACTTTAAAATATAATTGAATTCATTATTTCATTATTATTTTATACATCTGAAACCCAAAGTCTATAAATTACAGGGTTTTTTTTGTTAGAAAAAGATCCAATTGTAGTGACCTTTTCACATTTCTACCTACTGATGGGTTCTCTCTGATGGCACCTACACTCTCCTCTGCTTAGGAAGTCTGTCATTGCCTTCAAGGCAAACTTATAGGAAAATGAGAAGCCGTCTTAGACCTCATTAAAAAGAAACACAAAACCTTTTAGTTTGATTAGATGTTCTGCCTGAGATCCAGGCACAAACAGGGTCATCTGAGCAGCCCTGCTTCATGTGCGATTCCAGAAGCTTCTATTTTACCTGGAATTGGTGACTCTTCCTGAGAAGGCACTTACAAGGATCTAGTCACCCCTCACAGGGCACCGATGACACTCTAAAGAAGTGATTCCATCCAGGCCTAGTTTGGTGAACCAACAAGCTTAGATAAGTTACAGAACTGGTGACCCAATGGCAGATAAATTATCACCTCAGCCTGGGTGACAATTCAACAATGTCACATCCCTGGACCCTCTGGACCAAGTGGCTGGCAGTTCCCTCTCAGAGCAACTGCTTTCAGCTTTAATAATCTTTGGGGAGGAGCCTTGCTTCCTGGACCTTATGAGTTTAACCAACTCTTGAAGTGCACGAGCCTCCCCTCTCCCTCCAGAAGAGAATGCTTCACTTCAGGAAATGGCTAAAAACCAGGTATTGACTCTATCGTGAGCAAAAGGCTGCTTTGCTCTCGGTGGCTCAGAGGCAAATGGATCTCTACATTGAAACTTCAGTTTCATGGGAATGTGACAAGGCCCTGTACTCAGAAGGGCCCCATTCTGTCACTCTCTGCTCAATGGTTTTCTAATCAAAAGGTTGAGACTCTTGTGACACTGGGCTTTGCAAAGTATACACCCAGTCCTGCCTGCTATACTGTAGAGCTTTGTGGAGTGTGGAGAGCATTACCACAAAGGAACCATGCGTGCAAAGAGCCTTCGGTAGATACCCCAGGAAGGAAGTTGGGATTGTGGGAAGGTGTGTCTCTGTATATTCAGTTGTTGATTCTGTACCGGCAGAGAGCAAAACGCTGGCAGGATCTTGGTATTGTTATTTCTGTGGCCCAACTCCAGCCATCTTTTGTAAACATTCATCCTTCCTCGATAGCCTAGAGGCAATCTAGAATTGTATCTGATTGGCTGTAGTAAAGAGCTGACAGCCAATAGCTGTGCAGGAAGTGGAGGGCGGAACCTCCTAGCTGGTGGACAGTCAGATGGACAGACTGGTAGAGCTAGTCACTTGATAGTGCCAGGATTAGTCGGGTTAAACTAGATAGCTGGCCCTAGGTAAACGGCCTAAACTTTAAACTGTATTTTTAAAAAGCCTCTTTGTCGTTATTTATACCTCCTGAGGGTCCAAGAAAGTTCCGCTATATATAGCAGGACAGGCAAGTACCTCACGGTAGAAAAAGCTTTGTATGTGTGTGTGAGCAAGGTTGCTGTACTGTTTCCAAGGGTGTCGTTCACCCTTCAGCCTCCCCGCAGTTCCTAGTGTCTACAACCTGCCTGACTGCACATGGCGGGCCAGAAAGGACAGTGTGGATAGATGGCTGGAGTCGGGTGAGCCAGATCACATAGACTGCCGATGAATTAACTGCTTATTCTAATCCGAGATAGCTGGTGGATTTTAGAGAGATGACTAGTGATGTATTTGAGCACACAGATTGTGACACTGTGTCTTCAGCCACAATGAGATGTCACTTCACTAGCTTCAGTGTCAGAATGGAAATGGGGAGACGGTTGGTGGTCCAGCACAGTGGCTGGTGACTGGTCCACAATGGCACAATGACTGGTTTGGGGTGGTAGCACAAGAAGTGAGATACAAAATGGCCAGCAGCTTGTACCTTTGTCCTACATCTTGAGTAATAACCGACTCTTAAGGCCATCCGCCACGCTAGAGCAGAGATCTGGGTGACTCACTTGCTATGACAGTACGTACTTGCATAAGAGGTCTAGGCTTATTCAGACTAGACTGCAAAGCCATACTCAAAAATGAAACAAACTTGAAATTTTTGGCTATGTTTATTTTTGGTTATCAAATGTCTTTCTCATATCAATAGGAAATGAAGTTGTTAAAAAAAAAACATGAAAAGTGCTGGACAAGAAATGCTGTATCATAATGACTGCGTTCCCATAGTGATCTCACAAGATGCAAAATAACTGGGGCCACTTTGCAGTCAGCACACGACTATGAGTTGACAATAAGCTGGCTGGTGGATGCTGCCTGTAGCTGTAAATTGCTTCTAACAGGCAAAACGTCACATGAACCAGAAGCAGAGAGCTAGAAGCAGCTACCTTCCATACACGTACAAGCACAACTGCCCAAGATTTAGAAACAAACAAAAAAACCAACTGAGCCCTTTAGAAATAAGCTGATTCCAAAATTCTCTCGGCAATGATCACAGTGGCTCTGAGCTGTCCTCACCAATTTGAAGCTGTCCACGCTCTACAAAATGCAGAGGTAACATTGGGAGTACCACAGCCCTGAATCTGAGTCCTGACCCTTAGAACTGATCTACTCTTTCCAGTACATGGTAGGCAGGAACAACACTGACTGCTTACATTGCCCAGAAGAATCTGGGCTTCTGAGCAAGACATGCCACAGGACAAAGGGAAACACGAGTCTGGAATGCTGGGAAGGAAAGCAAAGCCCATAAACCAGGATGGTGTGTCATAATTAGACTGGGGTGGGTCCACTCAAGCAGATTGGAGGAGGAGGAGGAGGTAGAGGAGGAGGAGGAGGAGGAGGCAGGGGGATAGGAGGAGGAGGCAGGAGAGGAGGAGGCAGGGGAGAAGGAGGAGGAAGAGGAGGAGAAGGGAGAAAAGGAGGAAGAGGAAGAGAAGGAGGAGGATAGAACCTCGGAGATTTGGGAAACAAGTTCTCCAGGCAGACACAAACTGACAATTTTCGCATGATAGCTTGCAGCAGGAAAGGTATCAGGGATCCTCTTTGAGTTTAGAGACTTAGGAAGACAGGGTGGTCCTGGATCTTCTACAGGCTGCCATGACCATCTTTCTGTCTGGGGCTTGGTTTGCATCATTTGTCACCTGGGACCTTCCCAGTGCTTGCTCTGTGAGTCACCTTTGCAGACTGTGATGCCACGTGGCCATGCGGCTTCGATGAAGTCCTCTGGCCTCCTGTTCCCTGACACCCCTCCCACAGCAGACACTTGGTCTTCACTAACTTCTCCTTCTGTCTGTGCTCAGCTCTTCAGTGTCTGTCTGCCCAGATCTCCTTCCTCTCACCCTCTGGGCAGCCCTGTGGGTGTCATTTCTCTGACTACCACATTGTTTCGCAAACATAGATCTTGGGCTCCCGAATCCTTCCGATCTTACCAGATCACTGACCACAAGACTGCACACTCTGCTCCCTTCCGGCCTCCTCCTCTTTTGACACATCACTGCAGAGACCAAGCTGACATCAAACTTTCGACCCTCCTGACTCTGCCTCCCAAATGTGGTGCTGAGGTTATGGGCATGTGACGCCATACCTGGTTGTACCAGGCATTTCTGGCTTACTCCTTAACCAGGACCCACTGAGCCTAGAATGAAGCCCACGGTCCTCCCCCTCTCCCCTCCCCTCTGGCATTTTGGCGGTTATCACAGTCATTGCACACTTGCCTGGAAACTCAGGACGTGTCCACCTTCCCTCACCATGAGGACAGAACAGTCATCAAACCATGGTTTTTATTTCAGTACCGGGACTAAATGCGAGAGTGGCATCTGTGGCCAAGCACTGGGTTATATTCTCAGCCCTCTTTTCACTTTCGATTTTAAGACAGAGTCTTACGCTGTTGCTCTTTCTGCCTCAGCAGACTGAGCTCAGAATCTGCGTCTCAGGGGCACCCCTTCCTCTGGCCTGTGCCCTTCCTCTGGCACATGCACTTTTACCGTAGCTCTCCTCAGTCCTGGGAGAGGCTGTTAGCTCTGTCAATGCAATGCCTTTATTTATCATTGGTATAGGATCCCACATCTTAGCTAGAGTCAGAACCTCTCAGAAAAAGACTACATTTCCTAAGGTTTCTCACTGCTGTGTAATAAATCTCTTGACCCTACAGCTGTAAAACTGCGTTCTTGCCTACATGAACCTCCAACTTCAAGCACTTTCTTCGAAAGAAATGTCATGTACTCTTACTGCTCCTTTCTGCCTTGCCACAGGCTGTACCTGAGTTTAGACCTGACAACTGAGGACAGAATCCTTGGTTCAGCATTTCCCAAACGTAAATGCATTACCTGAAACACAAGTGTGGTTGGAGCCCAATGTGGCAGCATGTGCCTGTGAATTCAGAACCTAGGAGGCATAAATAGGGATTGTGAAGAATTTGGGGCCAGCCTAGGCTACCTGTTGAAGCCCAGTCTCAGAATTGCCACAACAACAACAGAGTTAAATGAAATATAACCCCAGCTATGGAGTTTCTGGTTTGGCTTCAAGTAGGTGTATCTGAAAATTACATTTCTGGTGCATTTCCGGAAGATATCCGTTCTGTTGGCACAGTGACTTCTGACTAAGGACGGTGGCCTTAGAGGACTATAGAGAAGCAAGCCAAATTTGGACCTGAGCTTCACAGGGCCATGCCCCTTCTGTGGCTCATGACCACTCCCTTTTAAACCAATATGAGAAAGAATGGAATCTGCTTGGGTCTTATCACACGTGTCTGATACAGAAGTTTTATATCCAAATAAAGCATCCATTTAAATCACCTTTTCAACCCTCTGAGCTTTTGGCCTTATCACACATGAGCACAGCTCAACTCAACCAGAACATCTGGTTGAGAACTGGGCACCAGAATGGCAAACCAGGGAGCCTATGAGATCTAGAAAACCCACCCTCTGAGTGCAGCATGCTGTCTGAGTGATAAGAGGTTCCCAGAATCCACTTCCCTTGAAGGTAGGATTGGCTATGATGAGAGCATTAGTCAGCAAACAGCCTCACTCCCTCCTTGCTGACAGGGCCAAGGTGTGTCACAGGCCCTGCTGTGACAGCCTGCATCTGTGACAGTTCTGACTGAGACAAGTCATCCCTGTAACCTCCTCCTGGGAGGAAGGCTGGGGCTTGGTTAGCCCACATTCTTCCTCTTCCCCTCAAAGGAGATGGCTGCTCTCTTTTCTCTTTCTCCCCTTCTTTTTCATTTTTCTTTTCCTCTTTGCTCAGCTTTTTGAGACAGGGTTTTACTGTAGCCCTGGCTGGCCTATCACTTGCTGTATAGACCAGGCTGTCCTTGAGCTTACCCTGTCTTCCTGCCTCAGCCTTCCAAATGCCAGGATTTCAGGTGCATACCAAAACGCTCACTTTTCTTTTTAATGACAGGACCTCACACTGAGTCCAGGACAACTAAACTCGATCTATAGCCCAGACTGACCCTGAACTCATGACCTCCTGGGTCAGCCTCCCAAATGCTGGGATTAGAGCCATGAACCTCCATGTTGGCTCACAAGTGTTGAGCGTTAAGAAGCATGTTGTACTCCAAAGTCTGTTTCAGTGTCCGGTCTTATTGAGCCCTGCCTGCGACATAGCCTGAAAGTACAAGGAAGCAGGCCCCATCCATGAAGGACCACAGCTCTGTGGCAGGCTGGGACGTCTACCCTCAGAGAAATTCACGCTCCTTAGTGTGGTGTTCAAGGCTCTTTACAGTTCGATTCCAACTTCCTCTTCTCTCTTATTCTCCCCAGTGGTCATGGCCATGTTGAGGTACATTTGCTCTGGAGGCTATGCCCACCATGTGCTCTTCCTTCTTCATGGGCCTCCTGTGTAGAACTCAGGCATCACCTCTGTGGTGCGTCCCAGAACGCCCTGGGTAGGAAAGAGAAGTACAGAGAAATGACCGGAGCCCAGGAGTTGGTCAGGTCAGAGTTCAAATCCACGTGGAGAACGTTGTACCTTCACCTCCTGTCTTTATTGCTGACTGCCTCAGTGGGTTGTAAACTAAATAAAATCTTCAGGTCCCCCAGACCAGTGTTCCTTAAAATAACATGCATAGAGAGTCCATGTGTGTCTTGTCAAGGTGCAGAGCTGAATCAGCAGGTGGAATTCTACATCTCTAACAGGTTTCCAGGTGGGATGGCTGCTGGAAGTCCCTGGACCATGCACCAGAGCCTTAGTCTAAGGGAAGCACTCATTGACTTTTACACCTAACCCCATCCCATCCTTCCTCCTTCCTCTTGTCACCCACAGCCTTTTAGCCACACCCACCGATACAATGCTCACACTTCATGTTTCGGTTGGCTGCTCTGTCAGTGTCTCCCACTAGACAGGGTTATTGGGGCCCAGGAGAAGGCCAGGCTTACAAATGGAGATTAATGTGTTTGTTGAACTGAGCTTTATAAAATGCAAATGGAAATGCCAACTCTTGTAGACGAGAATGGGAATGGGCAGATGTGCACCTGTGAGACGGGACGCGGGAATGTGCATCGCGTGCTGCACATGTCTGTCTGTCCACTTTCCCTTCTGCATCTGACTTACGCACCTGAAGCATGCTCACTTGTGGCCACAGCTCTGGTGATTATTAAAACAAACAGAACAGAACAAACAAAAAACCCAAAGCCAGATTCGTCTTTAGTTTAAAACTAAACCGAATCCGTTCCAGGATAGCAAGTGAGACACGCCACCGCTGACAAGCAGCAGTGGCCTGGTCCCAGTGGAGATGTGTCTCTGCATCATATCAAGGCATCAATCGATCACCAATCAACCACAAGCAGGCTCCAGCACCTCTCTCCAGGTGGCACTTGGTTTGTAAATGACCTTTTCTTGCCTACCTCCCCACAGATGCGAAGGGAGAATAACCTCATCATCTCCAGCCTGTTTGATGGATATGGCATTCGGACGGGCCAGAGGTGAGGAGAAGGAAGAAATATCACGGAATGTAGACTGCAGCAAATCAGAACACTTTTCTCACCCAGCTTGGTATCGTGCGGGCTCTCTAGATTCACGTGTGTTCTGGAAGTCTCAGACATACAGGAGACTTGTAGCCTGTCTGCTGAGGATATGAAATACTTGGTATTTGTTTGTGAGGGTTTTTTGGTTTTTGTTTTGTTTTGTTTTGAGACAGGGTTTCTCTAATATGTAGCTCTGGCTGTCCAGGCATTCACATAGACCAGTCTATCCTAGGACCTCCAGAGATCTGCTTGCCTCTCCCTGGCTGAAACACTTTTAAAGGAAATAAATAAATAAATAAATAAATAAATAAATAAATAAATAAAACTTCTTACTTTATTGCCCAAGCTGGCTCAAATTAAGTTACCTTCCTGCCTCCACCTCCCAAGTAGCTACAGGTGCCCATCCCGGTGCCCAGCCCTGTGAGGAGAATTACACTGAAGACTGGTGTGGGTTAAGGCAGCCAAAGGAGGAGGACTGAGGGAAACCTAGTGACTAGTAACATCATCACCCAAAGCCAAGAGTCAAAGAGTCAGAGCTAGGTTAAGAGCTGGAGCCATGGAGGAGCCCAGGGAATCATAGCAAAATGCTTGCCTCAGAAGTTAAATCCCCAGAACCACGTCTGCTTTTATTTGCTTGTTTGCTTTTTAAAGAGCAGAGAGTTTAGTGGACACACATAACCCTAGTGGTAAGGAGGCAGGGGCAGAGGAATCCCTAGGGATCCTGGCAGGCTAGCCTAGCCTAATTGGAGATCCTGTCATATAAAACAGGTGGACGGCGCATGAGAAATAACATCCAAGGTTGTCATCTGGCCTACACACACACACACACACACACACACACACAGAGAGAGGGGGGGGGGACCATGGGAAAAGGGCTGCCTTATAAGAGTGCTGTCCCAACAGAGGACACGTAGTTGGACAGTCTGTAAGTGAGAGCTGCAGGGACAAGTAGAAGGCAGTAGTATCCGGGTCCCTCCCCATTTCTCCCCCTAGTGTCTCCATCAGCAGAGTCTAACCAGAAGCCACGCAGACAGGGACCCAAAGGACACTCAGTATAGACATCAGCCTTCCAGCCATACAACAGTGTAGGATAAAAAATAAATGAAGGGTGAAGCGGCAGTGGGCAAGATGGCTCGTGCAGTAAAGGCTCCTGACAGTGGCAGACCTGAGCCCAATCCTCAGGCCCCCATGGTGGAAGGGGAGAACTGAGTCCTGCAAACGGTCCTCTTGTCTGTATACATGTGCTCTACCATGTATTCATGCACACAAAAGAAAGAAAAAAGTAGAACACACTGTAAGAAGTTTTTATTTTGTGGGTATGGGTGTTTTGCTTGCATATACAACTGTGTACCATGTTCATGCCTAGAATCCAAGGAGGGCAGAAAAGAGGTAGGAGCCCCCGGAAATGGAGTTATGGAGAGCTGTGAGCTGTCATGTAGGCAATGGGAATAGAACCAGGTCCTCTGGAAGGGCAGCCAGTGCTCTTAATCACTGAGTCATTTTTCCAGTCCCCTAAGTGTAATTTTTTTCTTTTAAAAAAGGAATGAGGGTTTGAGTGTGGAACCTGGTGTCCAGTCAGTTCAGCGGTGCACTTGAGCTCTTGTCCTGACTTTCCTAACTCTCATATCCATGCTTCCCTGGTTCCTGGTCTTTCCAACTCTTCAAGTCTCATCAAAATTTCTCACACCTGGAGCAATACCTCCACAGCCCTACAACATGAGGCAGTGCAGCCATTCCGACCGGAGCCACAGACCTTAATGACAGAATTTGCTCTCAGCTGCAGCAGCCATTACAAGTAAATTGTGTGGAGTCCACCAAATTATGGTTTTTAGCAGTCCAGGGCCAACAACATTATTCAATCAAAGACTACTTTTTTACTAGCGATGGAAAGTGCATGTGTGCTGAAGTTTAAATAAAGTAGCAGGTTATCGAGAGGCAGGGGACGTTTCCAAACACTTCTTTATGCTCATAGATCCATACCGGAGAGCTGTAAGATCCTTGGACCTACCGTACCTGCCTGAGATCTGCTCTTCTCCTCACAGAGACTTTAGCACTCACCACAGTCACAGGCTGATGATTGGCCAAGGGACAAGTTGGACAAACACCAGAGATGAAGCTTTCCTTTTAGGATTGTTTTTTATCGTTGTCTTCATCAGAGGGGGAGCGACAAAAACTGCCCAACAAAATGACGTTAAAATCTGAGACCAACAAAGTTTAAAGTATAAACCAGAGCCAGGGCGAAGACTGCAGATGTCCGTGCTAACCCAGAGAAAGAACGCATCTCTACATGCAAAGGGGAAAACAGCAGAGTTAAAAAAGCAAGTCCAGGGTGCCCTGGGCCAAGACACCCTACACACAGGCGGCAGTACGTGGTGATTGCAAGCCCGGTAGACACAGCACCAGGGCTGCTGAAGTTGTGATTCAGAAGCCAGGATTGTTCTGTGAAGAGTTTCACAGGACACCACAGCCAGATGCGTTAAATCTACTAGGATAGTTTAAACTCAAGAAAGCAGGAAGCACGGAAGCCACACTGGAGTAGGAGGGACTTGAGGTCACTTCTGCATGTTAGAACTCAATGCTGATTGCTCAGCTTGGTCCCTAGACTGGGGCATGGATGAGCGCAGGAAGCTGCTGTTCCAAAGATAAAGGGCACAGGGAACCCAACCTGCTTGTGCTCGCTCGTGAGTCTCTCTCTCTCTCTCTCCCTCCCTCCCTCCCTCTCTCTCTCTCTCTCTCTCTCTCTCTCTCTCCCTCCCTCCCTCCCTCCCTCTCTCTCTCTCTCTCTCTCTCTCTCTGTGTCTCTCTCTCTGTGTCTTTCTTTCTGTCTCTCTCTGTCTCTCTGTGTGTGTGTGTGCGTGTGTGTGTGTGTGCATGTCTGTGCACATGTGCATGTGTGTGTGCATGTGTGTGTGCATGTGTGTGTGTGTGTGTGTGTGTGTATGTGTATGTGGTGTGGCATGGATACCATAGCATGCATGTGGAAGTCAGAGGAAAACATGAGAGAAGTCTGTCTTCTCTTCCCACCAGGTAGGTTCCTAGAATCAAACAAGGTTTGCCAAGCCTGGTGAGAAGTATCCTTACCTACTGAGCCACCTTGCTGTCTTACTTTACTTTTCTTTTCTATCATGAATAGTTATAACAATAGTCAGCCTACATGTACCTGTTAATTTACTTATCTTTTCACTAGATGCTTAACTGTTCAGCAACTATGTGGTTGGCCTTAACACCTTTCATGCTCATCATGAAAGGGACGCCGAACTCCAATGTATACTTGAAAGGCAAACAAATGAATGAATAGCTTTTAAAAACAAATAAGAAAGTGGGCAGATAATAACCCCAGAAGAATAGGTCTGGGACCCTTTGCTCAAGGCTAAGAACTGAGCATGAAGTCTGGAATGGGCTGCGTCCTTCCAGCTGGTGAAGCCAGTCCACTGGGGTACCCCACTCCTCACCGTGATGTCATGCTGCCAACCCTTGATATAGGAAATTGGTTCCACATTCATCCTGATTATCAAACCCCACAGATACTCTACCCTCATATGAACCTGCACTGTATTTGTGTACAAACCACACACACCACCCACAAACTTTAAATCCCTTGGAATGCCCACTGCAACGTAAACGCTATACAAATAGTAGCACTGTATTGTTCAGGGGATGGCAAGGACAAAGTCAGTCAGGACAATCCGTACAAATGCAACACGTTTTTCTAAATACCTTTCACCCTCCTTTGGTGATGTCTACCCAGGGCTGTGGAAGGCAACTTCCTGCCTTACGGTTTGAGGTCAGACAGACCTGGCTGCAAACCCAAATAGCATTACATCCGCCACTGGCTTTGTTAAAGCCCCTGATGCCTTTGCCTCTGTTTCTTTTTATATAAAACAGTGGATAGCATTCACTTTGAGCAGTCATTCCAAAGAGCCAAGGAAGTGGGTACAAGGGACCCAAAGCGCTGGCGTGCAGATGGTATTCTGTAAGTGGAAATTGATTATGAATAGGTAATAATAAGTCATAAGTGTGGACAAGGCTGGGACGCAGCTGGGGGATCAGCAGGGAGATGGTGCCAGGGGCGGGCATGCGAGGTCGTAGCTCAGGAAGTTCAGGCAGAGCCTGCTCACAGGTGTGAACATTCCTCTTGTCAGATCCTGTCATCAGGTGATCCAAGTCGCCTTGACAGGGTAGAGCCTGTCACTGCTGGTCCACATACTTAACTGAGGGGAAAGTCTGGGCCTTTACTGCAGGCCCCAACCCACCTTCTCAGCCACATCTCCCAACATACCCAGGCACCTTCTTAAATGCCTTGGCCCCCAGGATCCTGGACGCGTTCAATCCGTACCTTTCTTGTTCCTTCTGCCTCCGACCTTTTGCTCACTTCATCTCTGGTGTAGCCTGGGCTCCAAAAACTCTAGCAAGAATTCCTGGAAGGCTCAGGGCCAGGGAAAGAAAACAAAGGTTTTGGTTTACAATTGTTCTCTGTGTCAGTCCCCACGAGGGACGCTGGCATGGTGGGAGAGGAGTGTTTTGGTGGGCTGTCCTGAGAGTGTTGGCATGCCAATTCAGCCTTTGACTGTAGACTATAGAGCACGGAGATCATGTAGAAACTGTGCTTTAGGATACTGTGGGCAAACGTCCTGTCTGTTGGTGGCTCTGCATGAGCTCACACATAGCAAGTACATTTCTGGTATGTAGAACTTCTCCTTCCTTACCCATATACAGAGGCTGTCCACTGGGAACCTGCCTGCAAGGAGGTCACTCTCAGTAGTTTGACAGGGCGGCCATTCCATTCTTGAGTCATACTCACAGCCGCTGGCTAAGGAGCTTTAAAATGACAGAGATTTTTTTTTTTTCCAGCCCTTCCCACGTTTTCAACAGTCACAACAGTATTATGTAATATGAATAAAAGACAAAACAATCTGAAGGTTGTTTACCAATTTTAATGCAAATTTTTAGCAGGTTATTGCCTGATGGCTGAGGCTTATTAAAGCAAAACTTCCTCAATGAAACTTTTAATGAGTGCTGAGGCAGATGTTCCAGAGGGCCACAGAGGGTGTGGGGACACTGCATTGAGGTCTCACAGCAGAAGAGAGAGTGTAGGACCTACTCAGAGCCAAAAAGCAGTGGGGCTGGGGGACAGTTTCTAAGAAGAAATAGTCAGTGTTAGGAATTAGACTGCCCACAGAATTCTTACTGAAGACAGGCCAGGAAACCCAATATAGCCCAGGGGTGTGGCAACAGGTGAGGAACTTGACCAGACATGGTGACCAGGAATCAAGAAGGAGGCTTCTTGTTAAACTCACTTAACAAGCTTCTTCGCTAAAACTGGATTTTTCGAGGAAGGGCATAGATGGGTTTAGCCGTCTTCCTAAAGTGCGGACAAGCAAAGAATGTGGGCCCTTGGTGGACCTGAGCTGTTTAGTACTCAGATTTCTAAACTGGAAAACCTGGAATGGAGACAAGCTTGCCACTTAGGACAATGCCCCTGTGATGATTTCAGAGACGGGAATATTTTCTGCTGTTACTGCCTGTGCGGGCTTCCCTGACAGAACACAGCCCCCTTTTCTCTAGGTGAGTTCCAGCCTGGAGTCACATACAGAGCACATGCAGAGCCTGGATTCAAACTCCTCTGTGAGCGTGGGACCATACTCACCTCATGGGGTTGTGGGTAAGAGTGATGCCATGAGTTCAAACAGCCCTCATCCAGTGACCACACTGCTCGTCCTTGAGATGCCCCAAGGTCATGTGTTGAAAGCTTGGCCTCCAACTAGCAGGCCTAATCTTTGAAGGATGATTGGGGTCATGAGGACTCTGTCATGGATAAATTCCTCGAGGATTCATAATTCGATGGATTACTGAGAGATAGTAGACACTTCTTGCGGTGGGTCTTGTTGGAGAAACTAAGTCACTGGCTATGGTGGTGGGACTCTCTCTTTCTTGGACAGGAGGATCTTCTTTGGAAGATCCACTAGTCCTTCATTCACTAGTGGGAGATGATAAGAGGTGTCTGGTGAAAACAGGGTGATACTGCACACAGGACCTCTCATGACTCATGTACTAGCTAGCATCAGCCCAGGGGCCTTCCTGCCAACCTTAAAGCTCTTTCCCCTAACTGCTTGGCTCCTAGACAAGGGGATGCTGGAAAGGAAGGTGGCTCATAACAACGGTTGCCTCCACACCAGCACCTCAAGATGACTCTGAGTCCCAGCAAGGTTTGTGAAAAAGATGATACACACGAACTGTCTTCACCCCCTCCCCAGACATCCTCTCCTCAGGCCACTGATGACCACCATGACCCAGGGCCACCATCAGCTGGCTTACCTGATACACCTTGCCTTTGGTCAGAAGATCCTGGGAACTCTCGAGCGCTCCTGCTGCTTTTGTGTTCCTCCATGGTCGGCTCTTTGCTTATGTCTTACGAGTTCCCCTGAGGTCCTTCCTTGGACTCTGTTGCTCTTACTTGTCTGGGCAGCTCTACACTTCCCTGACTTCACTAACCCTGTGAGGATGTCTTAGATGGACATCTTCATGTCTAGCCCTGGCTTTTCTCTTCAATCCCAGGCGACTGACTGCATCTGACTGAATGCTGGGTATTTCCCCCTAGAAGCCCCATAGACAGGTAGAAGCTGACATTCTCAAAAATAGCCCCATCCTGTTCTCCTTTGTTAGTTAGGCCCCACCTCTGGACCACACAAACAACCTGAGACACTCAGCCACTCAGTCCATTTATAAGTTCCTGGTACCACCATTCACAAAGACATCCAAACCAGACCAAGGGTGTCGCCTAAGATGTCCCCATTTTCCTAGTTTGGTTCCTCCAGTGTAATAGTTCAGAACCCACCACCTCAAATCTACACCTCTATCTATAACTGCTGTTGGACTGGCCCCTTAAAACCGTGTTCTACCCTCAGACTGAGGGATAAAGCCAAGTTCTTCCTCTTCTCCTACTCCAGAGGCATTGAGGGCTCTTTTTCCCCTGAGACTCTATCCTCCTCCAACCTCCGACTTTCTCTTTCCCCTGAGACTCCATCTTCCTCCAACCTTCTCTTTCCTAATCTTTGATTTCTTTTTTTTTTTTTTTTTGGTTCTTTTTTTCGGAGCTGGGGACCGAACCCAGGGCCTTGCGCTTCCTAGGTAAGCACTCTACCACTGAGCTAAATCCCCAGCCAACCTTCTCTTTCCTAAGCCTGTCCACGTGGCTTCTTCCTACCCTGACTGTGCTGGGAAGACTCCGCCCACCTCTTACTCACCCTTTACGATATCGTTTGGATGTTATCATCTCCAAGAGTCTTCTGAACCCCCAGGATGGTTGTAGTTACCGGCCATCCAGCCCTGTGACTATGTGTCACAGGAAATAACTGGAGAGATGAGCAATCCGTCTTCTAAGATGTTCCTTGGTGGGAATGATCAGTCCAGGTCTGGGTCTGGTACTCAACCTGGCAAGTGCAGCACCTTGATTTCGTCAGGAGAGCACTCTCCCTGTAAACAGACTTGTGATAAGCATGGAACCCAGGACAGAGGCTGTGAGCTGAATGACACAGCCTGTGGGCTCAGAACTAAAACTTGGATCCCCTGTGTCCCAGTCAGGAAAGGAACTTTCTTTCTGATGGGCTCATGAGATTAGAAGACTTTGTGTGCACCCTTCTTCTTGGAGGGAAGCCCTGCTGCTGCCTGCCACGGCTCTCCTCTGTGATTCCCTTTGCATGCCCCTGGCCAACCAGGCATCCATCTCATCCCTCTCTCAATGCCCCTCAGTGATCCTCTGCTAGAGTTACTGCAGAAGCCTGTTAGCCAAGGCCAGCCCGTTGGCTCCTGCTGTGATCCTAAGTATGGATTTCCTAGTTTAAGAAACAGTCTTGGGGCTGGATGTGTAGCTCAGTGCTAGAAAGCTTGGGCTCAACACCTATCACAAGAAGAAGGATCAGGAAGGAAATGAGAATCTCTGATCCTGAAACAGTCTTATTCTGCAGCCTAGAATAGATGGAAACCATATAGTCCAGGCTACCTTCAAACTCAATGGGATTCTCGCTCCATCTCCAGCTGGGATTGTGGGCACAAGCCCCCATCCTTCCATGTTTTCTACCACCATTTTCTCTTCTGAACACCTTGCATCTGAGGTTCTGACCCCTTTCCTTTGTGAATGACCCTTCCTACCTACTCCAGTGAACATCACAGTAGCTAGTCTTGAAGCTGGGCTGATTGACGTTAGGTCTCTATGACAAGAAAGTGTCTCCTAGCTTTGAGATAGCTCATCACTCCCAGATAACTTGCATCAGACAACAGGGAGCAGAAACTACTGAACAAGCCTCACGAGCAGCCTCATGGCTGCCCCAGGGAGCTGGCACGTGCTCCCACCGGAGTCCAACCACCTTCCTTCTCCTCAGAGCTAGGCTCCTCTTCCTCTCCATTCCCTTTGGTGGTCTTATTCCTCTCAGATGACATTCTCAAACTCAAAATGTTTCCCACGTGTGTCAAGCCCTCTGACTCCTGACACATTCTTTCCCCACAGGACTGCCTTCTGCCTATCAAAATAGCCCAAAAAAGGACTTTGCTGTGTCTGATTCCTCAGTCGGAGGCACCTTTTACTTGTCTTTAGAGGAGCCATGGACTTTTAAAAATGACATGTATCATGTGCATGCATGCATCCATGTTGAGGGGGTGGGACATGCATGGAGAACCTGTGGAAGCCCGGAGTCAGTTTGTTCTTCCCTTCCCTGCCCTACCCTTACATTAAACCCAGGGTTAGAACTCAGGTTGTCAGGATTGGCTGCAAGTGCCTTCCCAAGTGGAGCCATCTAGCCAACCCAACGATGTTCATTTCCCTCTCGTAGAGTAGAAAGGTTGTGCCTGCACAGGGTGTGGGGGGCATGAGGAGTAAGACCTCAAGCTGGGCCATGATGGTGCAAGCCTTTAACAGTCAAGCAGGAGGATTTCTGAGTTCCAGGCCAGCCTGGTTAACAGATCAAGTTCCAGGACAGCCAGGGCTACATGGAGACAACCTATCTCGAAAAACAAAAACAAAAACAAAAAACAAAAAAAAAAAAAAAAAAACAACCCCTACCCCTAGAAGCTTCCAGAGCACAGAAATTCAAAGTAAGGAAAGGAACCAGCCTCAAAAGAAGCTCATAGAACTAGAGTCTGGCCATCTTAGCTCACAGGGAAAGCTGAACCCCTGTCTTCCAGATGCCAGAGACACAGAAGCCCAGGTGCCCCTGATGCAGGAAACAGTCCAGCTGAGACGGCAAATGCACACGTTTCTCAGGAAGGTGTTCCTACATGGGTTGGCACAACTGCTGTCTTGGTGAATGTATATTTCTTCATCCTGGCAAGCCTTAGAGTTAAAGAGACAGGTAGTGGAGGAGCTCAAACCTGCTGCTTGTGAATAAAATTCTCTATTGTGTGGTATTTTAGTGTTTTAGTGCATGATATTTTAAACAGTCCTAATCTTTAATAATATTTATTAGTAATAACAAAGTGCCTAAAAGACTAACCACGTGATGCTGAATTAAATTATACAGTGTGCCACTCTAGATTTGGTTCTAAACTATAGACAATTTAAGTTTATTCGATACTTTGGGACTTTTAAGAAAAATTCCAATTCACCTGTGTCTTACTTTAACTTAGCTTTCCTTTTCTTGTTGTTTTGCTGTTTTTCAAGTGTTTTATGTAATCCAGACAGGCCTCAAGCACTCTGTGTGGCTGAGGCTAACCTTGAACTTTTGTTTTTCCTGCTTCTGCCTCCCAAGTGTGAGAGAACAGGTACACATCACAATCCTATTTGGTTATTGTTTTTAATTTTTAAAATTAAAAATATAAACTTTATTATTAAAAAATATGATATGCTGAGTGTGGTGGTGAATGTCTTTAGCTCCACCAGTCAAGAGGCAGAGACAGGTAGATCTGAATTCCAGGCCAGTCTGGCCTACAGTGAATCCCAGGAGAGCTAAGGCTACACAGAGAAACCTTGTGACGAACAAACAAAAACCCACCAAATAAACAAAAACAACAATCAGACACCACAGTTAACAAAACCCCAAATCTGTGCACATCAATGGCCATCTCCATAGTTAGAAGACCCGATCGGAGGTTCTGTAGTGTACACTGGGCCTTATACTTTCAATGCTGAATACATTTTATCCACTTATTCCCTACCAAAACCGCCAAAATCTGTGACAGAGGTAGAATTAGAAAAGCAATTAGTTTTATATCTTTTCTCGTTGCTCGTTCTTTTAGGGTATTTGTGTTTATTTGCATGTGAGTGTGTGTGTGTGTGTGTGTGTGTGTGTGTGTGTGTGTGTGTGTGTGAGGTGCATGTTTGTGATATATTTGCATGTGGAGGGTGGTGTACTAGCCTATGCACTGCAGTTTGGAGGTCATCTGGTGTCCTGTTCTGTCATTCTCTATTTCCTGAGACAGGGTCTCCTTGATCTAGAGCTGGACTGGCAACCCCCAATCCTGCTTCCACCCCGAAGTGCTGAGGCCTGTGAATGGCTAGGCCTGGCTTTTCATGTGGGTCCTGGGGATTCAGACTCAGGTCCACACGCTTACATAGTAATCACACTTACCTGCTGCACCGCCTCCCCAACTCCTTTATTTTGTTCTGCCTTGAGACAGGATCTCCTTGTGGGGCCATAGCTGCACTCTAATAATCACTGGTTCTCTTGCCTCAGTCCCAGAGTGCTGGGATTACAGGCATGTGCCACCTGCCTAGCTAGTTTATTATCTTAATGAGAATTACTTTATAATTTAAGAAGGTTTGTCAATCAGAAAAATCAGCATGTTTGAAAAATAGTCAAATTATTAAATTAATAAATGCAGTTTTAAGTGTTTAAGTGGATAAGATATCAATTTGTGAGGTTTATAAGTAGAATGATAGAGTAAATAAGTTTAATGTAAAAGCTTGAGATATTTTTAATTTAGAAGTAATAAATATTAATTTTTTAAATCCAAAATAACTTCAAAATAACTATTCCAGGAAAAAAAGTATTTACTGTTTGTTTTTTTTTTTTAAGATTCCCCCTTTTTCCCCACTTCGCACTATCATACAGAGAATTCACAAGGAAATTCTTTAAGTATGGATTCTTCACAGAGAATTGCCAAGAAAAGAGCAGGGACAGAAGGAAAGGCAGCAAGGTACAGAACTCTGAGAAGAGAGATATTCAGAGAACACACAACATGAACTCTGACCCTATCCTTTCCAAACCTACTTCCTTCCTGGTGTCCAGGCCTGTAACTTCACATGCCTGCACCAGGCCTGTAACTCCACATGCCTGCACCAGGCCTGTGACTCCACATGCTTACACCAGGCCTGTGACTCCACATGCCGGCACCAACTTTGCATTTCATTATTTCCTTATCCCAGTCTTTTCATTCCCACCGAAACGGGAAGACTCTTCTCCAGAAAACATACATTTAGTGTATACGCCACCTAACCCCACAGGCTGGACTTGCACATGTGTTCTATCTTTCATCTTCCCCCTTACCTAAAGCCCTGATGTGCCTTTCAGTTTTAGGTGTGCTCGCTTCCAGCTGTCATATTGTCTATGACCATGTTCCTCATGCCAGACATATCATACAGTACTACTACACCAGTCGTGTGTGTGTGTGTGTGTGTGTGTGTGTGTGAGTGAGAGGGGGGAGAGGGGGGAGAGAGAGAGAGAGAGAGAGACAGAAAGAGAGACAGAGAGAGAGAGAGCGCGCGAGAGAGAGAGCGCTGGGGCACACAGGTGTATATAAATATGTGTGTATGTATGTATGGAGATCAGAAGTCTCTCTAGCTGTACTCCATCAGACTGTGTTTCCATGTTCTTTTGTTCTTTTGGTTTTTTTTGTTGTTTTTTTGTTGTTTTTGTTTTTGTTTTTGTTGTTTTTTTTGTTGTTTTTGTTTTTGTTTTGGTTTTTTTGGAGACTGGGTCTTACCATGTAGCCTAGGCTAGAGTTTAAATCACAATCATCCTGCCTCATTCCCCAGAGTGCAAGAATCATGGGTGTGTGCCATCTTGCTGGACAGCTAATATTCTAGTGATCACTAACTTTGCATGAGTTTCTGTGGCTCCCAGTACATAGATCAAACAGAACCTGAGCTCCCCCGACACTCACTAACTAGGTGTCCTCCCTGACTCACTCACTGGAGTCCTCCCTGATATTCACTCACTGGAGTCCTCCCTGACACTCACTGGAGTCCTCCCTGACGCTCACTCACTGGAGTCCTCCCTGATATTCACTCACTGGAGTCCTCCCTGATATTCACTCACTGGAGTCCTCCCTGACTCACTCACTGGAGTCCTCCCTGATATTCACTCACTGGAGTCCTCCCTGACACTCACTGGAGTCCTCCCTGATGCTCACTCACTGGAGTCCTCCCTGATGCTCACTCACTGGAGTCCTCCCTGATGCTCACTCACTGGAGTCCTCCCTGACACTCACTGGAGTCCTCCCTGACACTCATTCACTGGAGTCCTCCCTGATGCTCACTCACTGGAGTCCTCCCTGATGCTCACTCACTGGAGTCCTCCCTGATATTCACTCACTGGAGTCCTCCCTGACACTAACTGGAGTCCTCCCTGACACTCATTCACTGGAGTCCTCCCTGACACTCACTGGAGTCCTCCCTGACACTCATTCACTGGAGTCCTCCCTGACACTCACTGGAGTCCTCCCTGACACTCACTGGAGTACTCCTTCAGCTCCCTCACTTCTCTTTTCCATGCTTCTCCCTCTTGCTGCCAAGCTAATTTAGGCCGATATTCTTCACATGGCACCGTCTAACGAATGTCTTTCCATGGCCCATTTACCTATCTCTAGAAGATTCTGGCCCTTTGTGCCCTTGGCCCCTCAAATCTGGATTCTTACTTCCTCCCAAATCTTGTGAAATACTGACTTCTTCCAGGCTTCGTGAGAGATTTGCTTTGGTCCTCCACCCTTCCCAGCCTCTGCTGTATCTGCACACACGAGATGTTGGCTTTGGCTTGCTTATATTACTTACTTGGTAACAGCACCTTTGCTCTTGTGTACCTCTTCTTAAAGAGATGGTATAAATATGTTTAGGAAAGGATTTTTTTCCTGCTCTGCCAACCCCAGGATTGTTAAGAGGATCAAAGAAGAAGGTTTGCATGAAAGGGCTTTGTAAGCCATAAGGTTTTAACCAACTACTGTGTAAGAGGGGTCCTGATGGTGCCAAAAATGTTGAAGACTAGGACTTGGAAGATTGAATTTATTTACTAGCGCTCTCTCTCTCTCTCTCTCTCTCTCTCTCTCTCTCTCTCTCTCTCTCTTCCCCCTCCCTCCCTCTCTGTCTGTCTTTCTCTGCCTCTCTGTCTCTCTTTCCCCCCTCTCTCTCCCCATCTCTTTCTCTCTTTCCCTGTCTCTCTTTCTCTCTCCCTTCTCTTTCTCTCTGTCTCTCTCCCCCTCCTCTTTCTCTGTCTCTATCTCTTTCTCTCCCCTCCTCTTTCTCTCTCCTCCCTCTCTTTCTCTCTCCCCCTCTTTCTGTCTCTCTGTGTGTCTCTCTTCCCCCTCCTCTTTATCTCTCCCCCACTTTTTTCTCTCTTTCTGTCACTCTTTCTCTCCCTCTCTCCTTTCCTCCCACCTTTGGGGGGGGTATGTAGTCCAGGCTAGCCTCAAACTCCTTATGTAGCTGAAGCTAGCCTTGAACTCCTGATCTTCCCTTTCTTTTCCAAGTGTTGGGTTAGCAGCCATGTGCCACCACACTGACTACCAGCTGTGTCTCTTACCAGCTGTGTTAAGTAACATGTAAGCCCTATTCACCAGCCTCCCCAGGGGAATGGCCATCAGGGGCTTTATAGAGCAGAGGGATGGGGAAGATCAGATAAATGGACACCAATAAAAACTCCTAACAAACTTTAGGGCTCTCATAAATGTATGTGCCTCAGAAATGGCGAGGCAAGCCGTTGGCTAATAAATGCTGGATGCAAATGCCAACACGTGTTGGCTTCCTGACTCAGAGGAAGAGCACATTCCACGATGGCATCCACCGCACCCCTTCCTCAAAGGCAAGTCACGGTGGAAATGTGGAGCACGTGTTACTCAAACACGCCTCACATTTCTAACCTACCAAAGAAATGAGACTCTGTGGGAGTGGACTAGAAGTCACTCAGTTATAAGGGACTCCTTTTTAAATGTTTTTATTTGTTTATCGTGTTTGTGTCTGTGTGTATGCATGTGGAGGTCTAAGGACACCTTGCAGAAGTCAGTTCTCTCCCTGCATCCTGTTGGTCTCTGGGATCAAACTCAGGTTGTCAGGCCCAGTGGCAAGTGCTGTTACCCTCAGAGTCAAGAGGGACTCTCTCTGTAAAGCATATTTCCCTACACTGCATCAAGTTCTAGGGCTTGTATTTGTTATACATTTAGTATGTATGTGCTCATAAACAGTTTTTGTTGCAGCAAATATTAATTGTATATACTCTGTACACCAGGTATACCAGTCGTGGGCTGTGGAGATACACCAGTGAGGATTAGACATCTCATACTCCAACAGCACGGGTGTAAACAAGCCTAGTGCCCTAGAGAGAAAGCGGCAGTTTACGGGGAATGGTAGTGTGGCTGGGGGCATCCAGGGGCATCAGGAGGAGGCGACACTTAATCAGCGTATAGGATGGAGTAGACAGCTATACAATGCAGCAGGAAGGAGCAGGGCCCATTGCAAGGCCAGGAAGACAAAGTCTCCGTGGCTGGGCGAAGATGCCCACAGGGCCAACGCCTAATGCTAAGTCCACAGCCACCCGGTCCCAATGGTACATCTACAAGACAGGCCACACCCACGGCTCAGAGCACCACACACCCCCATGGGGCAGAAAGGCCACACCCACGGCTCAGAGCATTGCACAAGACAGGGCAGACCCACACCCACGGCCCAGAGCATCGCACAAGATGGGGTAGAGAGGTTGCAAGAGCCAGCGGGTCAGGGACATCAGAGACTCCATCCATAAGTCTCCCTGACATGGCTATCCTGATGTGACCTGCACAAGGAGGGCTCCAACAACCAGATGGGGAATGGGGCAAAGGTCAGGAGGCTTCGACCTACACAAAGCTACAGGCAACTGGGCATAGCGGGGAGTGGGAGGGAGGCCCGCCCTCACTAGGGAAGAGCACAATTGGTTGTCCAGTGCCAAGTGCCAGCCCCAAAACACAGACAGTAACATTATACAGTCACAACAGGTTACACGTAGCAGTGTATGTGTACATGCGAACACATACATGCAAACACATATGTGCAAATGACTATTGACAAAAAAGGCCATGGATGTGAAGGTGAGGTGGGAGGGGCAGATGAAGAAAAAAAAAAAAAAAACCAGAAAGTGTCCACAGCCAGATCATGAGAAGCCTGGCAGGCCTAGGTGAGGAGGATTCTGGGGTGTATTCTGTATATAACATAAAATGAATCAATGAGCTCATATATTGTTGAAATTAAAATTGTGCCTTTTCCCTAAAGATAAAAATCCCATTGAGCTGGGTGGGGAGATGACTTGGTGAGAGCACTATCTACTCATGTGAGGACTTGTGTTCAGATCATAGCTCCCACATAGAAGACTGGGTGGCTCTGTACCTGTCACTCAAGGGCTGTAGGGGCAGAGACAGGAAGATTGGGGCTTTTTGGTCACCAGTCTGGGTCCAGGTTCACTGAAGGGAATAAGGCAGAAAATGATAGAGCAGGAACCCTACCTCTCATGTGCACACAGCACACACACACACTCACACACACACATCATACACACACATGCCAGACACACACACACACACACACACACACACACATACATGACACACAAATTACACACACACACACAGAGTTATTTTCAGTGTTAAACAGTTTGTGTCACTTCACAAAACTTAGCCAGATTTTATTCACATCTTAAAGAGAGGACTAAGCCTAAACTGTGTGGTTGCAGGCTGCCATGGGTTTAACCTGCTGCTGTCATTCCTGGCTTATGAAACTAGGATTCTTAACATTCCAAAAGCAAGCTATCTTATTAATTGCCAAGACGGCAGACAAGCCATCTTTCAGCAACCTTCACCAAACAGATTCTTCAGACTACAGTCCTAGAAAAGGGGGTGAGGGGCTGGTGAACCAACATGGTGGGTGATGTCCCAAAACATGTCAACAGAAAAACAAAGCCTCATGCCCAACCACGATGACTCATAGCTACAGTAAAGCCCCCAGGTAGAGGGTGAGCAAAAGTCTTATGTATATCTTCTTGTCATTTTAAGATGTATTCTTATTGCTTTGCTTCTAATTTTCATTATTTGGGGTTTTCTTTGGAGGGGACGGAGATCAGAGGACAGGTTGGTGGAGTCAATTCTCACCTTCCACCACACGGGACCTGCAGGCTGAACTCAGGCCATCAAGCTTGTAGCAGGCTAAGCCATCTTGCTGGCTCAGCCTGTTTTGAGTTCTTTTCTTTAGAGACAGGGTCCAGCTCAGGTTGGCCCTGAATTTGCCTTGATCTTCTTACTGCTACTGAGTGTTGAGTGCTAAGACTAGAGGTGTGGGCCACTATGCCTGCCTGTGTCTGACTCCAGGCATACATGTCATAAACGATTTTGGTCCTTTGTTACAGTACCACATTTCCAGATGCGTCTAGCCCCAGGTTCATGTGACTAATGCCTACCTATTAGCATAGGCCTAGGACACATCCAGCATCATATGAAGTTTATTAGGTAGCCTGTTGTCTACTTAGCTAATTAATGCATAGAAACTCAGGAGTCAAACAATTTAAACAAATTCTAGCACTCATTTCCTAAGATGACTCACTAGAACCACATTTCAAGAGGCAACACAAAAACACCAAGGATTCCATTTCTGAGCAGACAGGGGTGTGTCGGATGAGTGACTACACAAATGATTTTTTCCCGATGACTTTGCTCTAGTACACTCACGGGCAGCTATGGCTTAAGAGCTGGGAATTTTATTTTATTTTATTTTATTATTTTTTTTTTTGCTAAACATAAATTTCGATTAAGTACAACTAACACACTTAGTGTGCAGAGAATTATGTGTTCTGGACTGACACTAATCATGGCCTAACACACTTAATGTGCAGAGAATTATGTGTTGCGGACTTTTACTAATCATGGCTGACGGCATTAACAGTATGTCGGAGTGAGTGATGGATCCAAAGCCCAGTGTTAGAACTGTGTATCGACTTTTCTCATGTTTCCATCTTTGTGGACTCAGTCTTCACAAATTAATGCCTTTTGATTAACTGCAGTCGTCATGTTCATATTGGCGTTCAGACTGACGGAATCCAGATGGACAGAATGCTGTTGTATTTTAGGGTGTTCTTGCTTGTGCCCTAACAAGCTGCCCGGAGTTCCTCTGTACGTTCTCAAGCCCATAGATGGCCGTCTTTCCAGGGCATGTTGGCTCACTTAAGTGAAAAGGGACTTTGCACCCCAACATTCGAATAGTACAAGTCAGGCCCATGGTGGTGGAGCAACATTGTCCCGTGGCCACTCACTGAACAGAGTTAGAAAAGAGCTCACTGACTACTATTACTTACATCAGTCTTTCCAACTGAGTCACACAAGCACCTCAATTCTCATTTTTCCACATTTTTATCTCTTTTCTTTATAATTCACTATAAGTAAAAAGATTCCTGAGTTAACATGAATATTTCCTTTATCTGAAAATACAAAAAATCATCACATATTAGTACGTATACTAAACTATCAGATAATATTCAAAGTTTTCTTTGCTATTCTCTTGACTTGAAGCTCTCTAGGGATGACCAGACCAATTATCTTCCATTTATAAGTTTCCCTCTGTGTGGTCATCTTCTACTTACAGAAGTATGGTCCAGGCTTTGGGTCTTAGCTTATATTTGAGCCCATTGACATTTAAGCTCTGGGGCTGACAGCTTCACACATTAGCCTCTTGAGAAACTAGTACTTTTTTTTTTAAAGTGAAATGTCTTCTCAAATGATTGTAGCTTTGTAGCTAAGCTGTCTTTGCATTATATTTTATTTTATTTATTTCTAGGCGTGATGGCGCATGCCTGCAGTCCCGGCACTCAGGTGGTTTGAATAGTAGTGGTCCTCATAAGTTCATATATTTGAATGCTTAGTCACCAGAGAGTGATACTATTGGAAGGATTAGGGGGTGTGGCTTTGTTGGGCCCTACCTTGGTGTTTCCCTCCCCACTCGCTGAGCCTTTTAGCCTGCTATAGCAAGAAATTGTTTACACCCTTGGCAGCTGCTCTTAGCCCCTGATTTGGGGCTGGGATTTTTCCATGGCATCCTTCCTTCCTACCAAGCCTTCCTGCCTGTTGTTGTTAAGAAGTTGTTTATGCCCCTGATTGGGCCGGAACTTTCACCACACAGACTTTTCCTGTTTTCCTGGTTGGGGATTTTCACCTGCCTTGTTGTTTTCCACAGCTTTTGCCTTGGGTATATAAGGAGATCTCAGTAAAGCCTTGGTGGCACTCGCTGAAAACAGGTGACCTGTGTACGGGTTTTCTTTCAATCCCACAGACCTACGCCTGATATTCACATACTGGCGGCGCAGGAGCCAACATGGCCTTGTTAAAGGAAGTGTGTCACTGGGAGTGGACTTTGAGGTTTCAAAAGCCCAAGCCAGGCCAAGGTCTCTCTCTCTCTCTCTCTCTCTCTCTCTCTCTCTCTCTCTCTCTCTCTCTCTCTCTTGCTCTCTCTCGCTCTCTCTCACACATGCACACACACACACACACACACACACACACACACACACACACACACACACCCCTACCTTGCGGACCAGTGGACCAGGACATAACTCTCTGCTACTGCTCCAAGCACCGTGGCATTCTCCTGCCATGATGCTAATGCACTAAGCTTCTGAAACTGTAAGCAAGCTGCCAATTAAATGCTTACTTTTATAAGATTGGCATTGGTCATGGTAATAGAACAGAGGCTAAACAAAAGGAAGATTACAGTAAGTTTATAGCTAGTCAGGGCTACATAGTAAGACTCTGCTTCAAAAAAATTTTTTTTAACATAAAAAGAAACAAACACTATTTACTTTTTGTTGTTGTTGTGACCAGGAAACAGTGTCACTAAATTACTAAAATTATTAAAATATTTTTGGTTAAGGGGTTTAAAACCTAGACTATGTAGTAAGAAACGTCCTGGGCAGGGGTCTGCACATCAAGCTTATGAAGTTGATGGCAGTTGGCCACCACTTACCAATCACACATTTTCTTACTCAGCCCGTGAGTGAACCTAAAGAAAGACTTCTAGGCACAGGCTCTTCTTATCTTGCTGGTTTCCTGGAATAAAAATACAAAATAAGGTGATGAATGTGCTTTGAGGTTGTCAGTAACAGACTGGGAACCTATATCCTCTGACAGGCAGGTCACTCTTGACTCACAGCTGCTGCTTGGAGCTCTATGGGGTGGGGTGGGGTGGGGTGGGAGGGAGATGCAGGAGTGGGGCTAACCCAGAGGTGAGGCAACACTACGGAGCGTGGATATACGGCCAGTATGGCAGAGTACCGTGTCCAGCTTCACCACAGCCTGCCCTGAGCTGATGGCTATTATGGCTCTGTGAACCATGGCCTAATTTAACCATGGTTAAATTAGGGACACCTAGCCAATTTTCCCTTTTGCCCCTAGCCCCAAATACTTGCAAAGCTGTTTTCAATGTGTTTGTGTGTGCGTACCCAGAACTGAGTCTCCCTCCTACTTACTGTGACCCTGGATTTCTGGGAAGAAGCTGCCTGCACAGGCTGATTGGCTGAGAAAATGTCAATGGCTGTGGAGAGGTTGCTGATCAGACAGCATGGGGGTTTTCTTAACTTTCTAAGGAGCCCCTGACCAGTGGGCATCAGACCTGACATCCAGAATCAACAAAGAACAAAACCCTATTCTCCCTCAATGGAAATGCTAAGACTGTCATTAGATAACATCTGAGGTCTATAATAGAGATCTTATATAGAGGACCCTATAGCAAAGAGCCTATATAGGGGGCCCTATCTTATATAGAGATCCTGTGTAGAGGATCCTATAGTAGAGATCTATATAGAGGATCCTATAGTAGAGATCTGTAGAGGATCCTATAATAGAGATCTGTAGAGGATCCTATAGTAGAGATCTGTAGAGGATCCTGTAGTAGAGATCTGTAGAGGATCCTACAGTAGAGATCTGTAGAGGATCCTACAGTAGAGATCTGTAGAGGATCCTACAGTAGAGATCTGTAGAGGATCCTACAGTAGAGATCTGTAGAGGATCCTATAATAGAGATCTGTAGAGGATCCTGTAGTAGAGATCTGTAGAGGATCCTGTAGTAGAGATCTGTAGAGGATCCTATAGTAGAGATCTGTAGAAAGGATCCTGTAGTAGAGATCTGTAGAGAGGATCCTGTAGTAGAGATCTGTAGAGAGGATCCTATAGTAGAGATCTGTAGAGAGGATCCTGTAGTAGAGATCTGTAGAGAGGATCCTGTAGTAGAGATCTGTAGAGAGGATCCTGTAGTAGAGAACTGTAGAGGATCCTATAGTAGAGATCTGTAGAGAGGATCCTATAGTAGAGATCTGTAGAGGATCCTATAGTAGAGATCTGTAGAGAGGATCCTGTAGTAGAGATCTGTGCTGCGATGACCTCTGCCATTTCCAGCAACATGATTTTAAAATGCCTTGATATATAACTTTCTCTGTTCTGTAACTATAAAAACTCCATGAAACTGCTTCTTCCTTAAAACATTAGATTAGGTTTGAGAAGATTGAAGTATGTATCCCCAGGTCATGGTCACTCATATTTTGTATTTTTTTTGTTTGTTTTTTTTTTTTTTGTTTTTGGTCACTCATATTTTGTTCCAGAGTAAATGATGTCATTTAACAGTGAGCGCTGTTTCTTTGGATGGCAGTTCCATTCACTGCATCTGTGGCTGTCATGTCTGTCAGTCCATTAGACTGTGACAGCCTTCATATAATATTACACCATCATAAGCAGCTCTTGAAAGCATACATTCACTGGGGAGTTATAGATCCTCCTTATACCAAATAAGCCTCTTGATGCTACATGCAGGGACTCACAACACTAGTTGTATTAGTCAGGGTTCTCTAGAGTCACAGACTCTATGGGTAGTCTCTATAGAGCAAGGGAATTTGTTGATGACTTCCAGTCTGTAGTCAACTCCCCAACAATGGTCAGCAGCAGCTGTGAATGGTAGTCCAAGGATCTAGCAGCTGCTCAGTCCCACAAGGCAAGCAGGCAAAGGAGACTCTTCCTTCTTCCAATGTCCTTATGTAGGTCTCCAGCAGAAGTGTGGCCCAGATTAAAGGTGTGTACCCCCACACCTGGATCTGGAACTAGGTTAGATGACCTTGAACTCAGAGATCCTCTTGCCTTAGTTTCCTGGGATTCATAGCCACTTTGCCTCAAGCTCTCTATGCCAAGATCTGAAACTTGTATCTTGCAGCCTCAAGATCAGGATCTCAGGTGAGCCTTCCAATCTTGACTGTAGTTCATTCCAGATATAGTCAAGTTGACAACCAGGAATAGCCACCACAACTAGTCAACTCTGATTGCACTCATGTAATGGGATCTATGTCATTCTAGGTATATTCTAGAGGGCTGTAGTCCAAAAAAGTATGTCTCTGAGGAAGTTCAGGTTATCAAATTTTCTAGAGAATTTGGAAAGTGTTACTAAAATTTTTTAAATTCCACAAGGATGATGCCTTTGTAGCTGAGGCAGGAAGATCACTGTCAGGTAGGGGCTAGCCTGGGAGCTACACACACACACACACACACACACACACACACACACACACACACACACACTCACAGACCTGCATGTGCTCATTCACATGTACACATGTAATTCATATGGTTAAAAAAGAAAAAAGGGGCTAGAGAGATGGCTCAGCAGTTAAGAGCACCGACTGCTCTTCCTGAGGTCCCGAGTTCAATTCCCAGCAACCACATGGTGGCTCACAACCATCTGTAATGAGATCTGATGCCCTCTTCTGGTGTGTCTGAAGACAGCTATAGTGTACTGATATACATTAAATACATATAAAAAAAAAAGAAAAAAGACAAGCAAATTCTTTAAAGTGGCTGTCGTTATTTTACATTTAACATAGGGATTTTCTTACCTTTTCCTGCTTCTGAAATGTTTGAAGGTATTTAATAGATTGCCCATCAGTTTATGTGGAGTGGGAGCGCCTGTACAAGTCCGCAGAAAGTCTGATTTTAGTCTCCAACAGAGAATAGTTGTACTTTAGTCACCTTACCTGAACTTCACTTTGAAAGTGACTTTAATCCAGCCCAGCGGAAACCACTGCTAACCAAGACACAGAGCCTCAGGCTTAGGCCACACCACCTTCAGTCTCCACAGAGCTGGTACCTCAGCTGTCAATCACTATAGGATACGCTTTTACTGAATCAAAATCAGCAACTACTGAGAGCTGACCTAAGGAATAAAATCCACCTAATCGATTCCTTCATATGAACACAGCAGCAATAAAAACCACCATTTAAAACCACTGCTCAAAACTGTATATAGTAGTATGTGTCAATAACTCAGCATTTGGGAAGCTGAGGCAGGAGGATTACCCTGCATTTCCCTATTGTGTGAAACTTTGTCTCAGCACAATGAAACAAAAAAATATAAAGCAGAAGCAAAGGTACTCTGACCTGATTCTTTACAAAGTGAGCATCCGGAGACAGAGAGGCTGTGACTTTTATCATTGTACAGGTGGTGCCTTTGCCTCCCAAATGCTGGGTCAATATCTTCTTAATAAAGAGCCGCACACACCCGCGTTTTTAGTTTCACATTGGGAAAAAGAAGCTGTCTTCCTGAATCAGCCTAGAGTGTCCCATCCCTCCTCACACACCCCAACCAGGGAGATTTGCCTTCACTTCCCAAACAGCAAAGCAACCCTTTTCCAGGGACATTTCAATTGGCCTTTGTCTCTCATTTCTCAAATCCAGGACTGCAACACTGCTACCAGAATAACCTATGGGAAAAACCTACCAGGACAAAAGCTTACACCCTTCTTTCCCAAACTGCTCCTTCTAAGCCTTGATCTCGTGTGCAGCCAGCCCTTCCTTCCCCACCCAGTCTTGCAGCACCACATTTCCACCATGGGACTTTGCCCTCCCTTGGCAACCCAAAGCGTATTTCTACCTCCAGGACACTCTGGAAGGGATTTTCTCCCTCCCGGCCCTTTCTTCTCCTTTTTCTAAACACAGGTCTCCACGTCAAAGACCGCATCTTTTGAAACTTGGGCATCAGAGTTTTTTTTTTTTTTTTTACTTGTTAAGCCTCAGTCTATTATCGGCAGTTTTGTCCTTTCCTGTCTGATAAAGAGCTGTACAGAGGCAGTAAAAGCACCCAAGTCCCATACGTTGCGAGCTCAGTAAGTCTTAGCCATTAATAAAATGAATTCAGTGGACAGAAATGGGGCTTTGTTGTAGCTCGGGTTTACCGCGTGAACTTGTTATGGTAGTGACAGAGGCTCCATCGCCTCAGATATTCACACTGACCTCTGCACAGAACAGCAATGGTTTTTGTTTTGGTTTTGGTTTTGTGTTTTTATGCAGCTGCTGTTGAACCCTGTCTGGAGGAGGCCACTTCCCCGGCTGGCCACACCAGAGCCTCAAAGGCTGGGAAGTGGCAGACTTTTCTGTCCTACAGTTAGTTCAGTAACAGCTGTTGCTTGTGTCATCATGCATGTGCCTCTGTCTAGTGTTTCTAACACTTGTGTTTCTGGAAATGAAAGGCACTGAGTAAGGGGCTGCATTATAAACCTCTAGGCCATAGACTAGCTCTGCTAAGGGGACAGCGGTGCCCCAATCATGCTAACCAGCATAACAGATGGAGACTTCACATCTCGATGTAACTTCACATCGAGAGCTATGCTCTAGGAGAAGTCGTGGTATTCTGAGATTCCTGCAAGTTTCTGTTCTCCTCTACAGAAAACTACGTCATTCCTCTCTGTACTATTGTGGGTTTCTGAGTCTGTGTGGAAGACAGTAAGTGGGTCTCTGTTGAAGGATATAGGCCTTCTTGCTTGACAGTCACCGTGTAAGAACTAAGGTCAGATGATGTCATCTGATGTACATTCCAGGGAAAGGCCCAAGTTTGTGAGTGTGTGTGAGTGTGTGTGTGTGTGTGTGTGTGTGTGTGTATTGGGTGCACATGCATGTGCATGTGTGCATGCAGGTGTCTATGCGCACATATACATTTCATTCTGCTCCTTTCTGCATTCTAACTTGTACCATACATATTACATATTGTATATGGAAGAAAATAAAATCTGAATGGGATCTGTAGGAAAGGAATCCTAATTGTGGACATGTCAGTTTATAAATTGGGAATTCCTTACCAACCCCAAACAGAAACAAAATAGCCAATTTCCTGAAACATTAGATAACATTTTTCTATTCAATATAGTTGTTTCTTTTTTTTTTTTTTTTTTTTTTTGGTTCTTTTTTTCGGAGCTGGGGACCGAACCCAGGGCCTTGCGCTTCCTAGGTAAGTGCTCTACCACTGAGCTAAATCCCCAGCCCCAATATAGTTGTTTTTTATTTCAAGGATCAACAAGACATATACTCAGTAGGTAGAGAGGGCTACTATGTTCATCTATTGTCCATTCCCAACACGTTACTCAGTATTACCTAAAGATTTTCTAAGTCCAGCCAATTTTTACTGTGCTATGATATGAGACACTACAAATTAATGTGGATGTATTCTTAGTATAACCTGGGTAAACCTAAAAATTACTTCTACATTTCTAGTGAAGTGCTAGTAAATAGGTTCTCTGGAGAGTCTTAGAATTTATTCCTTAAATAAAACAAGTTATTGAATGATGTTGATGTCATTAGACATCTTTAGGCCCCCACAGAGAGATGGTGCAGTCTAAAGTTAGATAACACAGAGAAGTCAGATAAACATAGGCAGCATTTGAGAGAGAGAAAGAGACAGAGAGAGAGAGAGAGAGAGAGAGAGAGACAGACAGACAGAGACAGAGACAGAGACAGAGACACAGAGCCTCAAGCTTACGCCACACCACCTTCAGTCTCCACAGAGCTGGTACCTCAGCTGTCAATCACTATAGGACACACCTTTACTGAATCAAAATCAGCAACTACTGAGAGCTGACCTAAGGAAAAAAACATAAACATAGGCAGCATTTGAGACAGAGAGAGTCAGAGACAGAGAGAGTCAGAGACACAGAGAGACAGAGACACACAGAGAGAAAGAGACAGAGAGATACACAGAGACATAGAGAGACAGAGAGAGAATGAGACAGACACACGCACACACACGCACACACACGCACACACACACACGATTGGAGAAGTGCATTAAAAGCACAAGGAATTAACAAATCCTGTCCATTGACTTCCTATGAATATCCTTAGTCTCCTCTAAGGGAGGAACCCTCTCTGGAGGTTGCCTGGTTGCTCCTGAAGGGAGTCAGAGCATAGTAGGATCACCATTGTCTTCAGTTGTTGAGGTCCGGAAACTCTTTTCACTCGGTAGTCCTTACTTGCCTCTGCTTGCTTGGCTGTGCATTAGAAGTCTATCTGTGCTGGGCAGTGGTGGTGCATGCCTTTAATCTTAGCACTGAGGAGCCACGGGTAGACAGATCTCAGCTCAAGAACAGCCTGGTTTATAGAGCAAGTTCCAGGACAGCCAGGGTTACACAGAGAAACCCTGTCTTCAAACAAGGTCTGTTTATTGCCTGCATGCCTAGAACCAGAACCAAGAGCCCAGGCAGCATCTTAGGATGTGCCTCCTATAGTAGCCAGTGGCTACTAGATGTCAGATGGGCAAGCAGGCCAGGGCCTCTGGTGTGCACCGTCCTAGGGTGACAAGTTGGGGTTGTTCAGCCGGGTGTGGTGGTGTATGACTTTAATCCCAGCACTCTGGAGCAGAGGCAGGCAGATGTCGTTGAGTTCGAAGCCAGTCTGGTCTAGTGAAGTCCGGCACAGGCAGGACTACATAGACACATCTTGTCTTTAATAAAAATTAACGTGTAAAGAATGAATATTTCTGGTGACTAGAATGCTTCTTCTCTCCACCACTCAGCATTCATTTCCTGTACTAAGCTATCCTGAAGGCTGAATTACTAATTGGACTTTCCATTTGAAAGTCTGTACAAAATGGATGCATAGCAAAAACACGTTTTAACAGTTGTTTCTGGAGGAAAATGAAGGTACAACCTGGGAGCTATAGAATATGCATCCTCATCTCACTGCTTGCTAAATGCTCGCTCTGACAAAGTAGTCCGTTTTTTGTTTTTTGTTTTTTCTTTCTACTTCTGCCATTTACAATCATGTCTTCACGGGGACTTATGCTAAAGAGATGGCTCAGAGGTTAGGAGCACTTGCTGCTCTCTCAAAGAACCTGAGTTTGATTCCCAGGACCCCCCTTAGGCAGTTCAAACCCATCTCTAACTCCAGCTCCAGGAGATCTGATACTCTCTTCTGAGCATCATTCATGGGTGGCATACACACACTCTCTCTCTCTCTTTTTTAAAGGTAATCTCTTCCTCCAAGAGGGTATATTAAAAATGATAGGTTAAGGTAGTGATTATACGTGGTTTTAACTCTTGCTGCCATCTTTGCAAGTTATTGGCCATAAGGCTCCTTCATGCATTATTACAATGGTATTATGTTCATGCCCTTGGAATGAGTGGTCAGAGAAATACTTGCAGGACTTGGTTCTTGCCTCCCATCCTGTGGCTTGGGGTATACAACTCAGGTCAGGCAGGGAAACAAGCACTGTCAGCCACTGAGTTTTACAGACAGCCTTCTCCAAGGCCCCTTCTGTTTTCGTTCTGTTTTATATTGCTCTTTCCTTAGGAGCTTAAGTGCTAAAATGATGCCATTTTCTTTTAAACAATAACAATGGAATTTTCACTCTCTTATTTTGAAGAAACATTTTAGAATAGATTCTAATAGTTATGCCCCACCTGATAAAAATGCTGGGACTGGATATTTATTCACTGCCCCTTCAAGCATTTACATTTATGAGGACCAGAACAACCATTATTAAAGTGCTAAGGTTAAGACCTTGGCTTCGCCATCTTTATTTCAGGATACCCAGCATGATAGGCATTCAATGACTATACTAATGGAACCGACTATGCTCCTAGTAGAGTGAAGGGTGTTTTTGATTAACTATTTAAACTATAGCCTTATTTGAGTAAACAGATTGTGTAGTATGTTTTCCTAAAGAACAGCCTTAAACGATACTCATTTGTAAAGCATACAACGTATTTTTCAAAACTATTATCTTCCATTAATATGAGTGGGGAGGTGAGAATGGGAAGATGGGAACAGCATCTAAGATTCTCTGGACCTAAATTCTAACTGAGAAGAGTTATGACTAATTTACACTAGGCAATAGGCTAAGTATGCACTGACGATCATTGCATTAAAGAGCTGAGCAGTCATTTAACTTTTGACACTGTTAACCGTAAAATTAGTAAGTACTATTTGCTTCACTTCCCACACATCACTGTCAAAGGATGTTTATATAGGACTTCAAAACTGTAGAAACCTACTAAAGTGTGGTTTTTATGTTGATGTAATGTCATTTCTATTTGTGGCTATCAATCATTTACATCATCCCCCAACACTGGCACCCAGGAGCTAGATATGTAGATTAGGGTGCCCCTCAACTCGGAGATCTGCAAGACCCTGCCTCTATAACGCTGGGTTAAAGGCATCGGCGCCACCCCTGGTTAAGCGGGTGAAAGGCGTGGCCACGAAGCCTGCTTAAGCAGGCTATCTAGGTTTGTTTGGTTAAGAGTGACAGAGTAACTGTGAGAAACGCATACTTTAAAGGAAAACCCATTTTTCTCGAGTCCTGTTTACCACTGTAAAAAATGTAGGAAGCAGCTCAGAGATTCCGACAGAATATCTTAAGCGCCAGACTTCCAACAGCCGCCTCCCCTTCCCTCCCCTCCCCCTCGTCAAGGGTCCTGGACCCGTGCTGGGTCACGCCCGGGACGGTTGGGGTCCGGTTGAGGTCAGCCAGCCCGCGGCCGTTGAGAACTCCAGCTCCCGGCAGGCACCGCTTCCGCGGCCCACGCGCGTGGCGGCGCTGCCCGCTGGGACTCGTAGTGCGGTCCGGGTAGGAGAACGTGGCAGCTACCCTGCCTCCCTCCGCGTCCACCTCGGAAACTCGGCCGGCAGAGGCTCACGCCCGCCCACCCGTGTCCGGCGCCGCTCGGGGCGGGGGGCTAGCGAGGCAGAACCCCAGCCGCGGCGCCGGGAAGAGGCCGCGACTATTCGCGCACGTGAGGGGCGGTTGGCGCCCAGAAACCCGGAAGCCCCGCGCGCCGCCCACCCGCTGCGCTGACGGGTTAACGCTCTTTCGGGCGGAGGCGGGGCGTGTGCGCGAGGGGCGTGGCCAGCAGCCGCGCCGGGACCGCCTACTAACTGCCCCGCCCTTTCCTGGCCCTGCGCAGCGGGAAGTCGGCCCCTGGCTGGGGCGCGTGCGCAGAAGCCCCGCCCCGCCTCGGCCACCACCCCCACGCCCGCAGCAGCCGCTGCCGCCGCCACCTCTCCCTTCCTCTGCGCTTTCCTCCGCCTCCTCCGGCGCCGTCGCTCGCGTAGGGCCCTGGCGTCAGACGCGCGTGGGCGGGGCGAGTGCGGCGGGGGGTATAAGTAGAGGGTGCAGGAGGCGGTGCTTCCCCTTCTCCCCGGCGGTTAGTGCTGAGAGTGCGGAGTGTGTGCTCCGGGCTCGGAACACACATTTATTATTAAAAAATCCAAAAAAAATCTAAAAAATCCTTTGAAAAAACCCAAAAAAATTTACAAAAAATCCGCGTCTCCCCCGCCGGAGACTTTATTTTTTTTTCTTCCTCTTTTATAAAATAACCCGGTGAAGCAGCCGAGACCGACCCGCCCGCCCGCGGCCCCGCAGCTCCAAGCAGGAACCCAGAGACCGAGGCCTTCCTGCCGCCCGGACCCAGCACCGCCAGCCTCGCTCCCCCGGTTCCACGGCCGTTGAGTACGCGTCGATTCCGGTTGAATTTTGTCCCTCTGCGCTCGCCCCCGCTCCCCTCCCCCCGGCTCCGTCCCCCGGCCCCGCACTCGCTCTCCTCCTCTCACGGGAAAGGTCGCGGCCTGCGGCCCCGCGGGCAGCCGTGCCGAGATGAACCCCAGCGCCCCCAGCTACCCCATGGCCTCTCTGTACGTGGGGGACCTGCACCCCGACGTGACCGAGGCGATGCTCTACGAGAAGTTCAGCCCGGCCGGGCCCATCCTCTCCATCCGGGTCTGCAGGGACATGATCACCCGCCGCTCCTTGGGCTACGCGTACGTGAACTTCCAGCAGCCGGCGGACGGTAAGCGGCAGGCCGGAGGGTGGCGGGCGGGCGGCCATGCGGCCGGGGCGGCGGGCCTAGCGGGCCGGGCCGAGGGGGCGGGAGGGCACGGCGCCGCAGCCCCTCGCGGGCCGGCACTTCCTCCTCTGCGACCATTTTCTCGCCATCGGTCGCTCTCAAACTTTAGGGCGATGACGCGCCGGGAGGGTGGGTAAGGTAGCCTTCCCGGCGCTCCCGCCACAAGCTGTGGGGTTCGGGGGTTTCGAGCCCCCTCTGGAGTGGAGCAACGGGTGGAGGCGCCCCTCCATCTCCTTCCCTGGCCCGGCATTCAGGCTGGGGAGGAAGTACGATTCAGTGTTGGGAAATACCACGTGTTGAACCCTGTAACCTCACAGGCCCGAGGCCTGTTCCTGCGGGTGGCTCAATCGCTGGGAGGAGCCCCAGGCTTTAGAAGAAAGTTAATAGGGAGATGCCTGTTGGTGGTCCTTAGGGTCATGAGCTCCTTCCTAATAGCATACCCCTGGCTTGTGGACCGCGAAAGGGACATTATACCATGTGCACTGCCTGGGGTTTTCCCTAGATGAAGTATTTTCTGTCTTTAACCCTGCAGTGGAGGAGGGGATGTGGAAGACTCTAGGGCACCAGACACCTTGGCTCATTTTCAAACAAATTAGTTGGATATTAAGTTTAATAGAAGTGATTATTTAATGTATACATGCATATTTTTTCTAAAATAGCACCAGTGGTTATGAATTTTAAACTGCTGACCAGTTTTGGTCGTAAACATTAGGGTAACCTGGATAGGATTATGCTGAATTAGTAGCAGACAACTAATAATAGCTTCTTTGATTTTTTTTTGTGTGTGTGTGTGAAGTGTTTCAGAATCTTGGAGTAGTTGAGAAGTAACACATTGAGTTTATATTCTTAAGTTTGACAGTTCACTGAAACAGAAATCCAAGAATCAGATAAGGTCTACAGTCTGATGTTAAGTTTTTAAGTCTAGATGACCCTGACTAGAAGTCAGTTCTGTCTGGCTTTTATTTTAATAAGGAAGACTGGGGTTGATCAGTTTTTCATAGATAAAGGTGATACTGAGATTTTGAGTAAACAGCATCTTAGGTGATCGGAAGCCACAAGTTACAAGTTGTAAAAGTGCACTGCAGGTGGCCTGCCCTTTTGCTCTCAAAGGGCACTTTTAGTGTCACTTCATTAGAGCTCTCAACTCACAGGAGATGACAGGATGTAAGCTAAAGAAGGTAACTTGAGCAAGTAACCGAAAGAACTTCTATGAAAAGAAAACTTAAGAGACTTGAAACTTAGTGGTTTCTTTTTTTTTTAATTCAGAAAAACCCAGTCCTGACATTTGAAAAGTTGAGTTTCAAATTAACTTTATAAATTCATGTCAGTGAACCAATATTCTAACCGCTCAGAATCTTGCCTCTACATTCTTCATTTATTTTGTGGCTGTATGTTCAATGTTCCATCTTTTGAAATAGTTTTAACCAGTTTTTTCCTTTTTATGGTATTTTCTTATGTATTGCAGTAGTTGACTAGGGTTCTGCTAGTGACCAGTATTCAGTTTAGTAGGAAGATGTGACTCATTAGAAAAGAAACCAAGCTGGAGCACAGTCAGCGTGACCAGGGGTGCTTAGGAGGTGTGGCCAATTGATAGTGAGCTGGCTGCTGACTGTCACTTACTCTAGGAACTGGAATTCATTTATAGGAAAGCGGTTGGGGGGCTGGGTAAGGTGGTTTCTGCACTTATTCCCAGCATGAGAATCCCAGCATGAGTATTTCAGAGGTCTTGGCCAGCCTGAGCTACATGAGTTCCAGGAAAACTAAAGCGACACAGGGAGACCTTAAAGAAAAGGTTGTTGAAAAACTTGTTCTGTCAATAACTACATTTATTAGTGAGATTTGAAATTTGCTTCAGGGATTCAAGTGGACTGTTCCCCTAGAAGGTCTGGTTTCTTAGGTAGCATTTTTCCATTTAAGACAGGGCAATGGATACATAATTTTTGAAGGCAGGGACTCGGCCAGATTGGGCTTAATAGAGACCCTGTATCCAAAAAATTGTCTCAGCCTCAGCATTTCTTTTACAAGTATACATAAATCAATCTTTTTGGAGGTCTCAAAATTGTAGAGTAGGATTTTTTGATGTGAAGCATGCCTATCCAAAAATAACTGGAATAAATTGTTGGTTACGATGATCAAGGTAAAGGTCACGCATGGGTAGTGAAGTTCAGAGGAAGATGAGCTGAGGCCACGTGACTACCCTTTTACTCGAGGTCACTGGTCATTTTATAAAAAGTGGCTAATGGGATGTTACAAGTGATACTTACTCTGAAAATGTATTTTTCGCAGCGGAACGTGCTTTGGACACCATGAATTTTGATGTTATAAAGGGCAAGCCAGTACGCATCATGTGGTCTCAGCGTGATCCATCACTTCGTAAAAGTGGAGTAGGCAACATATTCATTAAAAATTTGGACAAATCCATTGACAATAAAGCACTGTATGATACGTTTTCTGCGTTTGGTAACATCCTTTCATGTAAGGTAAGCTGAGATGTAACAGGGCAGTATTTACAGTGTTGTGCTACGTTTAGATTTGGGAGTGACATTTGTGCTGTCTGTTAATGCTGTCCTTATTGTGAAGTTCCCTAGGATTAGGTAGCTAACATTTCTACAAAGTAGAAAAGCAATAGCAGGTAGTAAAAAGTGAGTGTTCTGTTTTACCTTAGGTGGTTTGTGATGAAAATGGCTCCAAGGGCTATGGATTTGTACATTTTGAAACACAGGAAGCAGCTG
The DNA here is from genome assembly GCF_021556685.1 of Rattus norvegicus. NCBI lineage: Eukaryota > Metazoa > Chordata > Mammalia > Rodentia > Muridae > Rattus > Rattus norvegicus. The sequence continues at coordinate 77,476,807 of NC_141540.1, read as the reverse complement.
AAAGAGCTATTGAAAAAATGAATGGAATGCTTCTAAATGATCGTAAAGTGTAAGTATAACTACATCTTTTAGGGGACATCTTCAGTCTGTTTTTAGTAGTTCTCCATTAATTTAAAAACTAGTCAATGTTTGCTACTAAGTGCAGCTGAACTTGGTGGCATGTCTTTAATCTTAGTACTTGAGATCTCTAACTTTGAGGCCCACCTGCTCTATATAGATTGCAACATCCAGGGCTACATACTGAAGCTGTCCCCAAAAAAGATCTAACTGGATAAGTATATGCCTGTGATTTCATCACTGGAGAGGTAGAGGCAGAGGGTCTATGAATTCAAGGCCAGTCTAGCTAGGCTACATGAGAATCGCTCAAAGAAATCGGTCAAACTGTGTATGCGTGTACATACAGCACTGACCCACGTCTGCTAGGTTTCATAATCATTCGTGATCAGTAATGTCAGTTGCTCATCATAGAAACCCAAAATGAACCAGGTAACTAGAGATATAAAACTTGGTCAAATGAGTGCATTGCTGGATCCATACGATCTAATTAGGGAACTAATTCATCAGCCTGTCTTCTGTTTAGAGAAACTAACTAAAGAAATCAGAGGTGCTGTAAGACCGATGACCATGCACTGTGTGGTCTGGATACAGAGCTAGCTCTGGTGTTTGTTTTTTCCAATTAATCTTTTCCTGAAGTATTATTCACTTATCTAAAATAAACTTAACAAGAGTTAAAAACATTGGCAAATGACACTGAAAATTAAAAGGCTGTTGTTAGTAGAGATCTCTTCTTTGTTTGAGACAGTATTTTTTTACGTTATCTTAACTGTCTTGGTGAAACTTACTCTATAGACCAGGCTGGCCTTTAACTTAGTAGAAAGATCTGCCTGCCTTTGTCGCTGAGTGCTGGGATTAATGGTGGGTGCTACCACAGCCCAATTTGCAGGTTGATCTGAGAGTTCTTGGTGTAAACTCTAGTGGTGTCATGCTTGTTGACAGGCCATTCATTTTCATGACAAATTTCTGCTCGTTAGAAACTCAGAAAGATCATGGGTTGAAGACCAACCTGAAGTTACATTGATCTGGTTTCAAAGACAGAAACACCCCACCCCTGGGTTTCTCTAGCTAGTTCTGGCTGTACTGGAACTCTGTATATCCATCTGGCCTTGAGTTTAGATCCACTGCCTCTGCCTTCAAGTGCTGGGATTATAGACCTGCATCACCTCCCATCCTTGTTAGAGCATTCACTTATAAAGTGAAGGAGATGCTGATCCCAAATGAGAAATCTGAACTCCAAAGTGTTCTTTGCAATCCAGCAATTTTAAAGCTTGACAAGTAAGACTTTGGCATATTCGATTTTCAGGTAGAGGTGCTTAGCCTATAAATATCTGTGAAACCTTCAAGGTTATTCAACTTGTAATCACGATGGGAAACCCGATAGCAGTGCTTTAGTAGAAATTTAAAGGTCTATACTGTACTGGCAAGATCCAAGTAAAGACTGGTTTGCTGCTGACTTAAGTGTATAATACTGGAAAGCTGGTTGACTGTACATATAATTCCTCTTCCCTTTGAACTGTGGTGTTGGTGACTATCCTGAGAAGATGCTGTAAGTTAAAGCATTACTTAGGAGAGCAGAAGGCTTGGTCTGCAGTGAAATCATCTACTGAGGTTCCTTCCTCGCCACACTACATGGAGAGAGCGTGCCATTTTGAGGATTGAAAAAACCCCAAATCTCTTCATGCTTTTGGTGCTGTTGAACAGATAAGAAGCCTAGAAGTTTTTGATTGTGTGTGTGTGTGTGTGTGTGTTGGGGGCGGGTATCGAAGTTGGTATTCATTCCTCTTTGGTGTATTTATTATTGTATTTCACACAGTTTTTAATTCTGCAGAAGTGAGTTTTAGAGACTAGACCAAGCTCTTGTTTTAGAGAATTGAGGATTTCTATTTGAGCAGATGGCATAATGGTAGGACAATCCTTAAACAGTCATGAAGGAGAGAAAGCATGTATGCTAGGCTCTTTGGCACAGAACACTTATTTGGTCAGGAGTGTGAACCCTCTTGTATCTCCCTCTTGTATCTCTGCTAAATCAAATGCATTGTAATTATAGAAAAGTTGTTGTATTTTAAAATTTATTCAGTGAAGACATTTTTATTTTGTGATACATTTTGTAACCATCAGCCTTCATCTGAGCTTTATGATGTTAAAGTACTGACATTTTCATTTTACTAGGTTTGTTGGTCGATTTAAATCTCGGAAGGAACGAGAAGCAGAACTTGGAGCAAGGGCAAAGGAGTTCACCAATGTTTACATCAAGAACTTTGGAGAAGACATGGATGATGAGCGTCTTAAGGAACTCTTTGGCAAGTTTGGTAATGTGTCCAAGTTAAATCTTTATATTAAATTGTCTAAAGTTAGGGACTAGCATTTGACTAGAAGGCTTTAATACTTGGTTAGAATTAAGCTATAGTTTACTGCACAACAGTAACCTGGAAAGTAGACTGCTTTACAGTGACTAACACAAGATCATGTATGGGTGGCTGAGGAGATTTCAAGGTTTTGCCACATAATTTTAATTAGGATAATCTTAATGCAGACGTTAGTGTAAGAGGTAGGTGGATGGCTTCTGAGATCTTAGGGTTGGAGTAAACGAAGAGGAAATCAGTATTTGTAGGTGATTTAATGCTTATCATTGAACCTAAGAATGGGCTTTATTAAGTTCTCTATTAAAGCTAATATTGTAATGCTGTGTTGATTTGCCAAAGACAGGGTCTCATTTACGTAGCTCTGGCTAGCATTCAACTCAACAAGAGATGCCTCTGAGTGCTGGGATTAAAGGCATAAGACACACACACAGGGCTGAATCCTCTTTTGAGCAAGAGGAATTTTGATTATGCACAAATGTTAGTCATGCAAGATGACTCAAGTTTCTTTTGTATCTCTGTCTTACACCTGGAAGTTTTAAAATAAAAAGTGTGTGTGTGTGTGTGTGTGTGTCAGGGTAGCTCTTTGTACAAGGTTGGCCTTGGATTTACGAGATCCACCAGTTGTCTCCCAAGGGCTGAGGTTGGATTTTTTTTTTTTTTTAACTTATGTCACCTCTTGTACAGCCTGACTAGACCACTGTTGTAGTTGCTTTTCTGTTGCTAAGTGCTCAGACAAAGCTACCAAGGCAGCTTGATAGAGGAGTTTATTGGGCTTAAAATCTAAGGGTGGATCCATAGCCATCTTGGCAGGGAATGTGGTAGCAAGCAGGCCTGGCAGTGGAGCAGCAGCTGAGAGTGAGCTTGTTAGGATAACAGCCACAAAGCAGTTAGTTAACTGGAGTGGTATGGATCTTTTGAAACCTCAAAGCCCACCAATCAACTAGGGACCAAGTATTGAAATGTATACGGGTTTTGCTTATTCAGACAACCACTCCTAGTTCTTCCTGTACCAAGGTGTCACCTGCTTATGGTCTTCCCCACAAAAAGGGAAGGCAAAGCTTGTGTTTTTAGAAACTTTCAGGTAATTCCGTTCGTTATTTCCTGCCTGCAGATCTAGCCATTTATTCCCTCTACTGTTGAGAAGCAGATGACCAAAGAAGACTTTTTTAAGATCATTCTAAATCAAATTAATGATGTAAAGGGACAACTCTACTGACATAAGAATAAAATCTTTTATAAGTTTGTAAGACATCCTAAAAAATCTTAGAGTCCTTAGAAGTACATATGACCAGTAAAACCTTAGAACCAGGAGGCCTGGGATTTTTTTGTGTTATGTTAAAACATGAAATGTGTACACTAACTGGACTATTTTGAATTATTCAAAAAAATTTTTAGGGCCTGCCTTAAGTGTGAAAGTAATGACAGATGAAAGTGGAAAATCCAAAGGATTTGGATTTGTAAGCTTTGAAAGGCATGAAGATGCGCAGAAAGTAAGAGATTAAATCATTCTTCATTCTATGAAAGAATACTGTACAAAACCGTTGCTCTTGTATTGACGTTTGTGTATTTACATGCCAACATTATTGATGGAGGCTTTACATATCGTAATCACATTTGCATTCTGTTTTTAGAGTTGTGGAGATTGGGGATGGGTCTGTTAATGTTAGTAACTGGATGTTTTCCTTGTTAATGAGATGTATGTACTTTGACAAGCAACTAAGTTTTTATTTTTTTTTTTTTGGTTTTTGTTTCTGTAAGGCTGTGGATGAGATGAATGGGAAGGAGCTCAATGGAAAACAGATTTATGTTGGTCGAGCTCAGAAAAAAGTGGAACGGCAGACGGAACTTAAGCGCAAATTTGAGCAGATGAAGCAAGACAGGATCACCAGATATCAGGTTCGTTTTTACTTGAACAAGCAAATAAGACAGGATGTGGGATCCTATTATATTATTTCAGTTACTTCCAGGTAACTAGGAGTTTGAGGAGGAAAAAAAATGTGGACTCAAGTGACAGGTGTGTTAAGGTGCCATGATGGTCTCCTGCCTCTTCACAGTTTGTCTCTCCTTTTCAGGGTGTTAACCTTTATGTGAAAAATCTTGATGACGGAATTGATGATGAGCGTCTCCGGAAAGAGTTTTCTCCATTTGGTACAATCACTAGTGCAAAAGTAAGTGTGTGCTATGTTGTGTGTTGATTTGATCGTGTGAGTCACTTTGAGGCTAGGGAGTTGGTCCTTAGGCTCTGCCCTGTCACTGCACGGATGCTGGGGCCCTGTTCATTATGGGTACTCAGCTTCCCCCTACCTCCACCAGGTAGAAAAGATCCTATTTCTCTTTACTTGGAATCATTGCAAAGCAAAAAGATTATGGTCTAAGAACCTAAGTTGTGAGTTTTTACCCAGTGTCCATGATTTGAGGCCATCTTGCAGAGTTTTAGACGTATGTAAGTTTAGGAGCATGCACAGGAAAAACAGTTTTGGTCCCTGAATGATCCCCTTTGCTGGCCTTTATTCCGATTTTCCAGATACTCCTGTTGACTTAGACATTTATTAGAAACAGACTATAGGTGAATGCAAATAAGAAATACAGGCATGTTTGCCTTGTGATTCATCATGCACTTTTCAAGAATTTGCATTTCTAGTATTTTTGAAGGTCTTTGATTTCAGTGTTTGAGTCCACTTGTATATGATTGTACGGGAGGGGCATAAAATGTAAAATAACATTTCTGGCTGAGAGAAGCCTGGCAATTTAAACTACAGGACATGAGTTTAGTTCTTATTTACTAAAATAAAACCAGGATTGCCAAGCAACACAAAATGGCAAGTACTGGTCAGAAACGAGCTAGTCTTATTTCCTACACTGGACTGGAATTGCTGAGGCAGATGTGTTCAGATGGAGACTCTGGGCATCTCTTGGTCTTAACAGACTTCTCAGTAGAATAAGTAGTCCTGTCGTTTGAATGTAGTTTATTATTTACTGGTGTGCCTGTGTGTTTCTGTTTTTGGTTGTCCTGATTTAAGGAGGAACATTTTATGCTGGATTTAGACTTGTGCAGTTCTTTTCAGTGTTACCACAGATAGAAGTAATATTGCATGTCTGTACCTTGGATGCTCTTAAGTATCAGTAGTTGTAAGGAACTTAGTCAATACAGGATGGTTCTAGCATTAACAAGATTTGGTTCGATGACTAACTATAAGTGACAGTTCTTGGTTATTCTGTCATTTCCCTAAATTTCCCTTTTTTTATAGGTAATGATGGAGGGTGGGCGCAGCAAAGGATTTGGTTTTGTATGTTTCTCCTCCCCTGAAGAAGCCACTAAAGCAGTTACGGAGATGAATGGTAGAATTGTGGCCACCAAGCCACTCTATGTAGCTTTAGCTCAGCGCAAAGAAGAGCGCCAGGCTCACCTCACTAACCAGTATATGCAGAGGATGGCAAGTGTACGAGCTGTGCCCAATCCTGTGATCAACCCCTACCAGCCAGCACCTCCTTCAGGTTACTTCATGGCAGCTATCCCACAGGTAAGTGTGAAGAAGAGACAAAGAAAGCCATACTGGTTTCATAATGTATTTTGAGCTCTCCACAATAAAAAAAAGCACTAAGTATTAGAAATTGGAAAAACAAATGGCAAAGGTGGTAGAGTTAATTGTTCTGTTTTTCTTTACAATAAAAAAAGCACTAAGTATTAGATAGAAATTGGAAAAACAAATGGCAAAGGTGGTAGAGTTAATTGTTCTGTTTTTCTTTACAGACTCAGAACCGTGCTGCATACTATCCTCCTAGCCAAATTGCTCAACTAAGACCAAGTCCTCGCTGGACTGCTCAGGGTGCCAGACCTCATCGTAAGCCTCGTTTAGTTGTTTGGGAATTGGAGATGGGGATGGGTGGGTATGTGGGTGGATGATAACGTTTAACTTACCATGAGCTAGACTGTGGGTTCAATTTCCCAGTACTTCCTATTGTATAAGAGGCAAATTGCCCTGTTGCAGTGGTAAATTGCTTCTGGTAATTATGTTTGGTAGATTTGGCACATCCTTCGAGATGTTACTTAGACTGGTACTGACCTAGCAAGCATCCACCTCACCTTTGAGTGCTGAGAAGAGCGTGGACTGTCGTGCCTAGCTCTCAGTTAAAAAACTAAGTCAGTGGGTATTTGCTTCAGGTCTTCATTTGCCTTGGTAGTTATAACTTCAAAGTTTGCACTCTCCAGGAGGTAACCATTTTGGTCCTTACCCATTGCATAGCAAGCTGGGTTTAGGAGCACTTGGTGTTTCTTTTTCATTGTGTTTTTATCTCGAGTATTAAATTAAAATTCACTGTATACAAGGGTCTCTTCTAGCTTTTCATACAACCATTAGCCCTAGGAAAGCGTTGGCTCTCAGTCATTGAAATTCCCAGTTCATAATGAGTTTTTACCTTTCAATACAGCATTCCAGAATATGCCCGGTGCTATCCGCCCAGCTGCTCCTAGACCACCATTTAGTACGATGAGACCAGCTTCCTCACAGGTTCCACGAGTCATGTCAACACAGCGTGTTGGTGAGTCTTAAACCGAGAAACATTGATTCCCCAATTTAAAGTGGCACAACAATCAAGGTATTTTTTTTTTCTCTTTAGCTAACACATCAACACAGACAATGGGTCCACGTCCTGCAGCTGCTGCTACTGCAGCCACTCCTGCTGTCCGCACTGTTCCCCAGTATAAATACGCTGCGGGAGTCCGCAATCCCCAGCAACATCTTAATGCACAGCCACAAGTTACCATGCAACAGGTATAGTTTAATCATTTATTTGTAAGGGTCATAATGCTTAGCTGAACTCAAAGGTCTGACCTATGACCATAAACTATCTGGACCATCTTATTAGTTGATTATATGTGAAGAAAGACAGGTGGCCAACAATCTCCCTGTGTGTTTTGTTTAGGATGAATGTGAGGGACATGTTAAGGGAAAATTTATTGGTATTAGATTTAATCTTTTTCCTAGTCCTGCAACCAAAACCGATAACGGTAAAGGAGACTAAAATTATGTATCTCAAGTGCAGGTATGTCAGATGTGATTATCTGTACTTACTGATCTTTAGTTAATATTTCTTTCAGCTTCTCTTGGTCAAATTTAGGTAGCACTCTGTCCTTTCTATGACTGTCCATTATGGACTAGCTGATTTATGTCTCATTACTTAGATATTAAGAGGGTTTTCTGTTTTATATGTAGCCTGCGGTTCATGTGCAAGGTCAAGAACCTTTAACTGCTTCCATGTTGGCATCTGCACCCCCGCAAGAGCAAAAGCAAATGTTGGGTGAGTGACTTCATTGTCTTGACCTGTCAGAGTTGACAAAAATAAAGATCACTTAGACTCTTTGCACCTAAAATGAGATGGTGGTATGTGAAGGAATACTGGAAAGTGGTGGGCTGTTGTTTGCCATTGACATTCCACTCTAGCCTTGGAACAAGGAAACGTTTATATGTAATACTAACACTTGGGAAACTACTGTTCATATGGGTATGGTAGCAGGCACACACAGTACTATGTATTACATACGGTTCCTAAACCCAGGTTGATAACAGCATTACTGCTTTCATCAGAGTGTCCTTTTGTTCCTAGGTGAACGGCTGTTTCCTCTTATTCAAGCCATGCACCCTTCTCTTGCTGGCAAAATTACTGGCATGCTGTTGGAGATTGATAACTCAGAATTGCTTCACATGCTTGAGTCTCCAGAGTCTCTCCGCTCAAAGGTACTTTCAGTCTATGTTCTTCACAGAACATGTAAATGGAGCCTTCAAATGAGTATACAATTAGCTTTATAAATAGCACTGCAAACCTCTTCAATACCACGGAATAGCATGTGATTTCTCTACCTTGGCTAATTTACTCAAAGCTCACACTAGTAGATTGCTAAACTTGCTCAGGTCCAGTGTGTTCAGCTCCTGCAGCTGGATTCATGAATGCTGGTGCTTGGAGCTCATTCCATATTCACCTAGAACTGTGTGGTGAGAATTACTTTGTTGACGTGCTCTCTGAGCCAGTGTGTTCACCGTTTTCCAGGTCGATGAAGCTGTAGCTGTACTACAAGCCCACCAAGCGAAAGAGGCTGCCCAGAAAGCAGTGAACAGTGCCACTGGTGTTCCAACTGTCTAAGTGAGTTCTCCCTGCTCACCCCAGACATAAGGACATTAGTACAGGTTTCCAGAAAGCTATATTATACATAACAGAACCTTTCCATCTGATACTGACCAGTTTTAAGTCAATACTAAGGAGCAGATTTTTTTATAGTGATGTGTATGCAATGGCCTGTAACAGAAGTTAACTTTCATAATTAATGCTTTTTATTAAAATTAGCTTTAAGTGTTTTCTTGGGCCTCTGTCCCACCACCAGAAAACTGTTGGTGTTAGGTTGAGTATAGTAAGGTCACCAGTAAGTTTGTCAGTTAAAAAAAAACCTACTAGTAGAACCCTGTTTTGTAGGCCATGTTGTATATGATGTAATAGCTGTGGATATTAAAGGAGTAGGTATGGCTGAGTGCCAATAAAAACAAACAGGCAGCAGACTGACTCACTGAATTCAGGCAAGGGCTTTAATTATGTCTTTTTTTTTTTTTTTAAACATTTACAGATTGATCAGGGACCACGAACAGAAACTCGTGCTTCACCGAAGAAAAATATCTTAAACATCGAAAAATTTAAATATTATGAAAAAAACATTGCAAAATATAAAATAAATAAAAAAAGGAAAGGAAACTTTGAACCTTATGTACCGAGCAAATGCCAGGTCTAGCAAACAGTGCTAGTCCTAGATTACTTGATTTAAAACAACAAAAAAAAATACAAAAAAATAGTAAAATATAAAAACAAATTAATGTTTTATAGACCCTGGGAAAAGAATTTTCAGCAAAGTACAAAAATTTAAAGCATTCCTTTCTTTAATTTTGTAATTCTTTACTGTGGAATAGCTTGGGACGTCAGTTCTGTTCTATGGAGCAGCTGATGACTGAGCAAGGAAACGTAATTTGGATTATAAAATTCTTGCTTTAATAAAAATTCCTTAAACAGTAGATGGTTATGCTTTCATTTGCTTCCGTTCTCTGAGCAATTGGCAGGTGTAGCAACCTCTTACGTTGCTGCCTTAATAGGACAGAGCTGTAAGCAGCTACCAATTCTGAAAAGCAAAAACTGCATGTGTGTGTTGCATATGTGTTGCGAGCAGGGCTCTTATGAACGTCTTATTTTTTTGAGGTTATTCTAATTAATGTATTTTATTATCTTAGTTCCCCACATTAATTATTGAGCTATTCTGTGTATTGTTGGCTTCTTTAACATGCCTGCTTATCATTAGTATGGTTTCTGTGCTACAAAATTTTAAGAAGTGACAGTCACAGTAGCTACTCTTTATTGGTAGAAAGGACACAGTAGGTACTAGAAGGCACCATGACTACCCCTGTGCTACTCTTAACCCTACCAGAGTCTTAAGGACTGTAGTACCTTGTCACCCAGACCACTGGGAAAGTAAATGTACAAATTGGGTTGTGTCAGGATTGGCTTATGACCTTTTCATAAGCCTGTATACCCAAGCAACTTGTACTTTTGAAATACAGCTGTATTTGGGATTATAGGCATACACTATCAGATATCCAGATTTAATTTCACAAGCTGCTAAGATTGAGCTCAAATACATGCAGATAAGACATGTGACACCTCATCTCATGGCTTCTGCCTGGAATCACTTTGGCTTTGAGACCTGCCTGTGAGAATCCTGGGTTGCTTTGGTCTGCTCTTAATCCTACAGTTGATTGAAACAGGAACTTACGGCCACCCTGATACCTGTTGGGGATCACACAACACAAAATGTCACCAAACTTGGCTTTTGAAGGTGCTTAGGGAAGACAGAATATCTTAAATTTAGTAAAGTTTTAGGTTTTGGTATTTTGAAGCAGGTTCTAATTTGAAAAGCTTATAAGTTTTTGTGTGAAGTCATACAATTCAGGGAGATAGGGTTTGCCAAGACTGGCTTTTTTTGTTGATTGGAATTAATTTCTCATGGATTAGGAAAGTAGAGCACATCTATTTTAAATATCTTTGTTAGTAGATGGTGGGCACAAGCAGTGAATGATGTCCTACAGGAATTGCTACAGATGTTTAAAGGGTTTATCTGCAGATTTGCCTATTTTAATTTTTTTTTCAGTCAGGGTCTAACTGTAAACCAGGCTAAACTCAAGCTCAGATCCACCCGCTGGGTACTGATTTTAAAGGTGTGTGACACCACTGCTGGGCTTAGATTTTCCTATATAAGTGAAAACAAACTGCTTACAGTAGCTGTGGCACGGACTGAGTTACCTGACAGTGGTACTCTTCCAGACGAGCTTCTTGGTTTACTGCTTGAGTTAGAAATGTTATAGGGTTTAAAGAAGTATTTTATGTATGTGGATATACCTGAAAGAGGGCATCAGATCCCATTACAGATGACGGTGAGCCACCATGTGGGTGCCTGGAATTCAACTCAGAACCTTTGAAAAGTCAGTGCTCTTAACCACTGAGCCATCTCTCCAACTTCCACGTTTTGTACTTTTAAAGTGAGCACCAGTTAGTGTAGAGATGTTTGCTTGCTTTTAGATGCATGTGTATGCCATCTGTATGTCTGATACCCAGAGAACCTAGATGAGGGCCTCAGATCACTTACAACTGACAGCTGTGAGCCACCGTATGAGTAATGGGTGGCCACTGCAAGAGCAGTAAGTGCTCTTAACCACCCCAGTCCCTAAGGTAAGTCATTGAGCAAGCAATAGGAAGAATGAGATGCCCTGCAGAGAAATGGGCATTAGGTAAGCTTGGACAGTTCAGTGAGCTGCAGTGCTGTTGGCTACAATCTGTGTTGATACATTAAAGATGTCTTGAACTTCACCAGTTGCCACATACTTACTCTTGAAACAGGTTTTGGTCATTCAGAATTGATGGTGACTGGAAATACAAGGGTGTTGACACTATATCTGGAAGCTACCATTTTTATCTATTTGATTATTACTTTAAACTTGCACAGCATCATGATAGAATTTGAGCTGATAGCAGTGAAGGCAACTGCTGATAGGTTGCCATGGTGCTGTGCTGATGAAGTGGTACTTTCTCTCCAGTTTAGATTAACCTGTGAGATCCTATGTACTTTGAATTTCTTACTCATGAGGTAAAGTGAGGGCCCAGGCTATGTAAGCACTTAAGGCGAACCTCAACTTAGAACAGGTTTAGAGTATGTTCTAAATTGAGCAAAGTAAAATGATGGGTTTGGTTTGGACTGGAAGTAAGGTTGTCCAGTGCACTGGCTAGCTACTTCTGCCAGGCTGTGCTGTTTGTACACCTCTAAACAGGCCGGACTAGCCAAGGAGACCCTGAGTAAGCCTGCAGTCAGCCCACCTTAGCACAATGTCAGTGTCACTGGCTCTGACCTCCCACCCCCACCTTAGGTTTACTCTGCTGAGAATAGAACCTGTCTGCATTTAAGCAGCCTCCTAAGGGGGGGCTTTTCTCACTCCAGTCCCTTGGATACCTTTGAGATGTGGCTTGTGACTACCTGGTTCTCCAAGTGCTAGGTTGATGTGGCAAAAAGCCATAGTGCTGTTACCTGCTGTAGGTTGTGCTTTCACATTTGGGCAAGTTTGTATCCCCTACAAGGGTAGGAGAACATGCAAGCTACTTCATTGCAGACAATCCTCCAGGAAAACTTGGGTGGCATGGAGTATTAACCTCAAATTAGCATTCCTTCTGGTAGTCAAGGGATTTGTATTTTCAAACATACAGAAACATGTACATTATAAAGTACATGTTAATGGATTGATGTATTGTTGCTGATGGAATTCTAAGTCACACATGAATGGCACATGGGTTTTTGTTTTGTTTCGCTGAATTACATTCTGAGTTCTTTATCAGTCCATGAATAATTTCCGTTTCTCACATGTAAGTTAGGAGAGGAATGTACAAGATGGTATACTAAGCGTGCATCCTTTAGAGTTTTGAGCTAATCTAATAGAATTTTGTATGGGTAACTAGCTTAAAAATGATGGTTCTTTTGATACATCATAATTGGATCAATAACAATCATGAAGTGAGGACATAAGCCTGTACTAAGGTGACAGATTGAGGGCAGTTAGTATGAGAGATCTTGAATCAACTTTTCAGTTTCATTTTTTGAGACAAGGTCTCTCTGTAGCAGGCTTGGCTATCCTGGACTTTGTAGACCAGGCTGCCAGTCTCTGCCTCCCTAGTGAGGGTGAGTGCCACCACACCCAGCATCACTCTACTTGAGTAACGATGGGAGAAAGTGGTTTGGATCAACAATTCTAACTGGTAATATTAAAACCATTAAATAGAATTAATGGAGAGAACTCATGGCCAGGTGCACAGTAGGTACACAACACAGCTTAGTTTTTGAGACATGTTCTTGGCTATCCCAGGACCTACCTGCCTCTGCCTCTTGAGTGCTGGAAAAAAGGTGTGTACCACACCCTGCTCATTTAATTCTTAAAGGCATCCTTTGGGACTGATTCTGTGGCTACTGCATATGGAGGCTTTAACTGGTAATGGAGTTGGGGTTTGACTTCCCTGAAGCCACACAAGAAGCATCACACCAGAAATCTGAGGAACTTGGCCTGCTTTTGCCCTGAAGGAGGACTAACAGGCAAATAGTGTATCTTAAAGTTTCAAATCATGCTTTCTGATGGACATTTTGGGGTAGTCAAGAGGAATCCTTTGGGAGAATTAATGAGTCTCCCTTTTGAAACCCAGCAAAAGCCTGTACATATTCCCTAATTGTCTTTGGATGGATTGAAAAATATCTCATTCCTTTGACCCTTTTTTTTTTTAAACCTGTGAGCTTCTATAACAATTAGGATTTCAAACTTCTGAACATGTTTTTCAGAATGTATAATAAAATGCCAACTGTCACCCATGAAGAAATTGGCAACAAATGGAAACTGTTGATGGGGACAGGAATCTCAGCTCTTCCCTCATGCTCCTTGGACTTGTTGGGAAGGTGGCGTTGGTCCGCACGTCTCTACATGCAGCAGTACACAAGCTGCAGTGCAGTGTTTCTGTCCAGTGAGATCTTGATGTGCATAACTTAGGGACATCACCCGTTCCTTAGCTTTATTTTCAGGATTTTTACTACCTAGATTTAATTCTACATAGCTTTTAATCTGTACTATTGAGTATAAAAACTGTTCATACATATGTATGTGTGAGGCAGTCTCAGTGTAGCCCTGGCCTTCGACAGACTAAGCTGGCCTTTGACTCTCCAGGGCCTTCCTATTTCTACTTCCAGAGTAGTAGGGTTACATGTATGTACACATGAATATCTGGTTTACCAATTGTGATTACAATTTACCAATGTAATCACCTGTGAAAAAAGAAAAAAAGACTTAATAGTGCTTCAATTGTCCCTTGTTCCTCCCCTCAGTTTATTATTCCACCGTACCCCAGATGAAAACCAGCTCTACCATAATTCTTAAACTTGAAATGAACAACTCCCGTGCTTGGCTTCTGTGGGCTAGTATGTCTGTCTGCACCATGTATAGAGGTAGTGTTGGCTACTTGAGACTATCGGTGAACACATGAAAGTATCCATTGTCTCGTGTGGATAAACTTGTGGTTTTAGTTCTTGGCTATAAAGGTAACAAGCTCGTGAGTGGACAGGAATCACTGTAAGACAGGCAGAGCGGGGTGTTAGGCTGCAGTTACCATTGCCACCACAAATTATAGTTTGCTGCATTGCACTGGAACAAGGCCCAGGCCTGGGACAGTGGAACAGATCACTGCAGGACAATTAGTGTTTTCATATTGATTGGATTATAAAGTTAAATTTCATAAAATGTGTCCTATTTGTGAATTAGACCTACACTTGAATTTCTCCTTTGAGAATTAACTTGATGTGGTGTGATGTGCACATCTGCACCACTTCACTCTTGGCACCGCCTCTCCAGAGGCCAGGAACGTTGAGTCCTGGGAACTGGAGTTGCAGATGGTGAGAAGCTCCCCGAGGGTGCAAGGCATCCAAGCTGACTGCTTTGTGAAAGCAGTCAGGGCTTTTAACTGCTGGGCCACCCCTAAATTTTAGTTGTTTTTTTTAAGTAATATTTTTGATTCTTTGAAAGTTTCATATTGATGCATATCCCTTTGCTACCCCTAACAACTTTGCTTTTCATCTCCTGTCAAAGGTTAGGAAGGAGATGTGCCATTGCAAGAAGAGACATATAGTGACAGCAACGACAAGCCAGGGCTTTGCATGAAATCTGTCCTGAATGCTGGGTTCTAGATGACGGACACTTTATCCTTGTACAGAAGGCAGACAAGGCAGACCCATCCCAACAGGGACCCAGGCGGAGGGGTGCGCCATCACTGCAGCAGATGCTGTCGTTGCAGGAGTAGTGTTGGGAATTCTCACAGACTCAGGCTGAACCCTTCCTTTGCTGCTTGTGCATTTCCAACAATCTTCTTTCTCTTTATGGAACTAAGATTGGACCTATGGCCACCATGCTGTCTGTCAACACAGTCTGGCTGAGGTGGGCAGGTTAGCCTCGGTCTCCTGGACAGCTGGGACTACAGCTCTCCACTAGCTTAGTCTAATAGACACTGCCTCCCCTTTACCCCCTCATGTCTGCCTGCTTGGGAGAAGGGGGGTTCTTCATGAGTTGTCTTACACAGGCAGCACAGTTTGGGGAGACAGGAATTCCACTTTGGTACAACATGTAGGCTAATGCCCAGCTTGTTGGTCACTCCATGTCCTTCGCACCTTAGTCAATCTAGGACTACTTAAGGAATTAAGTTGTCTTTCTTACTGGTCCTCAGGTTTTTGTTAGTGTGTTGCTTTTGCTTTTGTGCAATTGAAATTTTATAAATGTTCTTCAAGTTGGGTTCATTGTCATGTCCTTAAAATTAGATTCAGGCAATGGATTTCCAGCCTACACAGTGGCTGCACCCTTACCTCAGCTATCATTTAACTCTTTCTCCCTAATCAGTTTGTAGAGAAACTCAAAAAAAAAAAAAAAAGTGCAGAATTATCAAACTCTCCCTATGCTTCCAAGTTTCTTCCACCAAACACAGATATTTACATTATGATTTGTAGCAGCAGCAAAATTACAGTTATGTAGCAAAGTAATAATTTATGGTTAGGGTCATGGCAATATAAAACTGTATTAAAAAGTCAGAGCATTGGGAAGGTTGAGAGGCACTGGGCTAATGGGCATCTTGCCTCTCACCACATCTAAGACTTGGGCTGGGTATTGGCCATTTATTTATAATGCACGTTAGAGATGGCTTTCATTTTGTACTCTGTCTTAACTTGACATATGGTGACTTTGCAAAAAGGGACTTTGCTTTGGTTTGTCTTGTGTCTCAGACTGGTCTTGACCTTCACAGTGTCCTTTATCTCCTTCCAAGTGCCTAATCTAAGACAGGTTTCCTGAACCTGGAGCTCACTGAGCTAGGCTACCTGACCCCAGGCCTCAGTCTCTGCCTACCCAGCCTAGCGCTGGGATTGCCCAGTACTCATGTTATCTGCTGGCCCCCACTTTATAATGTAAATGCCGGGCTCTGAACACACCCTAACCCTAACCCTAACCCTGAACGCAGATGCCCACGGTTTGTGCTCTATCAACTGAGTCATTTTCCCAGCCCCTGAATTTTTTTTCTAAAGTCTAGATCTCCAAACTATTTGAAGTTGGTTCTTATGTGTGGTGTGAGGAATAGATTTACTTTTTTCTTTTAATTTTTAAACTATTTTTAGATTTACTTAATTTTAGGTATATGAGAACACTGTCACTCTGTTCAGACACACAGAAGAGGGAATCAGATCTAATTACAGATGGTTGTGAGCCACCATGTGGTTGCTGGGGATTGAACTCAGGATCTCCAGAAGAGCAGTCAGTGCTCTTAACGGCTGAGCCATCTCTCCAGCCTGGACTCTTGATTCTTGCTCCACTTGCAGTGCATGCCTTGATCATCGTCAGGCGGTAACATGCTGATACCTAACAGGAAAGATTTCTTCAGAGTGTTTACATTTTCAAGAGTACTTCCTAGTTTAATTCATTTGGTAACTGAATATTTCTTGTTAAATCTCATTAATTCTGAAATATTAATACTTACAAATACTCTGTCGGGCAGCTAGGAGGAGGGTCTCCAAGCCCACGCCCAAAGTGACACACCCACTCCATCAAGACCACACCTTCTAATAGTGCCACTCCTGGGCCAAGCGTATGCAAACCACCACAGTTGGGGACCACTGCTCTGGAGGTTGACAGTCTCATCCTTTGGTATCCATCCTGAGGTGGGTTCTGTTTCCTGACTCTCTTCTGTGCTCTGTGTAACTGTTGGTACAGTTCCTCCTGTGTGGTGGTTAATAGTAGGAATGCAATCGTCTTGGGTCTGATCATGCCCAGAGACCTCTGAGGTCTCAGCGTCGAGTGAGGCACGTGAGGTCCACCCACAATTACTGATGTGGCCCTGGATTGATTCTCATCACTAACTACAGACTGTGGCAAGTTTTAATGTGGCACATCCTCACTTTTTTTTTCTATTTGAAGAAGCATATGGGTTTTTTCACTTTTTCAAGTGAAAAATATGTATATAATATATGTATAAAATTATGTATATGATTTTCTATCTGCACGTACAGCTGCAGGCTAAAAGAGGGCATCGGATCCCAGTAGAGATGGTTGTGAGCCACCATGTGGGTGCTAGGACTTGAACTCAGGACCTCTGGAAGAGCAGCCATGCTCTTTAGTCACTGAGCCCTCCCTCCAGCCCCTATGCTGCTTTTCCTGTTGAAACTCTTTCCTCTTGTCTGCCATTTTTTGTATCTTTGATTGTTTGTTGGCTGAATGGTCTGAGACATGAACTCATTCTGTATCCCCTAGGCTTGAACTCACAATCTACCTACCCCAGACTTTCGAGTGCTTGAATTACAATCAGAGGCTGTGTGGCAGAGGCTGACCTTGGACTTGTGACTTTGTATTCTGCTCCCAGCATCAGGCTGCTGCCATGTATAACAACACCACCTCTACCCAACACAGAATATTGTTATTAACATATGAATCTTGACATACATTTTATTTTAACCTAAATTCATTATTTTCTTTTTAGGTACTTCAATTAGAATATGTTAAATATCCATAATTATGGGCTTTATCATGACATTTTCATACATGTGCATATGCATTTTAATCATAGTCACTCCTGCTATGCTCTCATGTCCCTGTCCGCCAATTCCTCTCCTCCCCAGTAGTCACCCTCCCTTTGATTCAAGTCTTTTTTTTAACAACCCCATGAGTTTCCTTAGGAAACTAGGAGCATGGGTGATGGCTTGTGTTCAGAAGTGAGTTTGCCATCCCTGCATGCATGTCCAGGATCCACGGTGCCTTCTGAATTCTAAAGGAACCATCAGCAGTTACTGATCTTATTCTGGTTCTTATCTTTCCTCCCCCCACCCCCGTGTGTGTGTGTGTGTATATGTGTGTGTGTGTGTGTGTGTGTGTGTGTGTGTGTGTGTGTGTGTGTGTGTGTTGCCTGCATGCATTTCTGTGCACCACATGCATGCAATGTAGAAGGCTTGAAGGCACCAGATCCTCAGGAACTGGAGTGACAGAGTTCTGAGGGGGCTGGGAATTGAACCCTGGTCCTGTGGCAGGGCAGCAGTGTTCTAACTGCTGAGTCATTTCTGTGACTGCTCCACCCTTCTCTCAGTTGTTTTTGTTGCTTCTTTTTTGATATTTGCAAATACATAAAAGTTTAGTAAGCTCTACAGTGCTTTCACAGGCTCTGTCAGCCATTTTGAATAAGCATCAGCACCCTGACAGTTCTTACATCTGCATACCCACAACCTGCATGTGCCAAGATGGGAAAGCAGTTTCAGATACTGTCTCTAACGTCATATGCTGGCGCATACAACATACAGAATACATCATTTTAATCCCAACTCTTCAGAGGGAGAGGTAGGCAGGCTTCTGTGAGTTTGAGGCCTGGTCTATAGGACAACCTAATCAGAAAACCTGAAACCAAAGGAAGAAAATAAATTCTATTTCTTTTTGTTTGTTGTTAGTTTTATGAGCTGGAGTCTCACCATGTAGTCCAGGCTGGCCTTGAACTTGTGGAAATCAGACTCCCAAGTGTTGGGATGATAGGCATGTGCCCATGCCTAGCTAACCACTTATTCTTTAATATGAAGCTATCCAGTCAGCACCCGGATTTCTCCGGTTGTTTGTGTAAGTATCTGTTGTTCTGTGAAGTGTGTTTGTGTACAGACGTCTCACAACCATCTGTAATGGGATCTGATGCTCTCTTCTTGTTTGAAGACAGTGACAGAGTAGTCATGTACATGAACTAAATAACTAAATAAATAAATAGCTAAATAACTAAATAAATCTTTAAAAAAAAAAAAGAGTCCTCTTGTTGCAGCCGTCCAAGCAGCTGAGATTAAACATAAATACTGTCATAGCAGGCTCCAACTTTTTTTTTTCTTTTTCTTTTTTCTTTTTTTCGGAGCTGGGGACCAAACCCAGAGCCTTGCGCTGGCTAGGCAAGTGCTCTACCGCTGAGCTAAATCCCCAACCTGAGGTTCCAACTTTTAAAACTTGGGCTGACTATTTATTGTTGAAATGTAGTCGTCTGTGTGTCCTGGGTCCAAGCTGCAGGACACATGTGCTTCGAATGTTTTCTGTTTCCTGATTGTGCCCACTCTCTAAATCGTGACCTCTTGACCTGTGGGTCATGACCCTATATGGGGTAACTGAACATGGAGACCATGAAAATGTGGCAGAAATGAAAGGTTTTTAAAGTTCAGCAAACAAAGTAACTCAAGCACCCAATGCCCGGTGGGTCTGAGGTCTTTCTGGCAGTGTGCACCCAAACTGCTCGTGATGGCTTTGATGGATTCTGAGCACACATGCACATGTCAGACTCCGAATGCTGTCCCAGCCTACCCACGGTCCCTGCCAGAAACAGTTTGAATTAGTTTGAGATTCCTATGTGTATGAATAGCAGCGTTTTACTGTACATACAAAGGTTTCTGCTCGTGTAGAAACATGATTTAATTATGGGAAACATGGGCCTTGATTATGTTTCTCCTGCCACTCTGAAGCTTGTAAGTATCAGGGAAGTAAGTTTTGGATTATATTGTGTCAGAATGCTTGGTGTCTATTTACTTGTTTATTTTTAGTCCTTTGAGACAGGCTCTTGCTATGTAGCTCTGGCTGTCCCGGAACTTACTATGTAGACCAGGCTGGCCTTGAAGTCAGAGTTCTGATTGCTTCTCTGTCCTGTGTGCTGGGTTTAAAGACATGTACCACCATGCCTGGTTTAAGTTTAAAAACTGTCATTTGAAGTCGGGCAGTGATGGCACATGACTTTAATCCCAGCACTTGGGAGGCAGGGGCAAGTGGAGCTCTGTGAGTTCAAGACCAAGCAGGTCAAAGGTCAAGTTCTAGGAAAGCCAGGACTACACAGAGAAACCCTGTCTCAAAAACAAACAAACAAACAAACAAACAACAAAAAACAAAACAAACAACAACAACAACAAATTGCCATTTGAGTTGTCTATTTGAGCTTCAATAGAAAAACAAAGACGAAAAAACTGTCAAGTAAATTTTGGCCTGAAATCAGGATTTCCAGCCCTTTCTGCAATGTCCTGCTACCTTGTACTACATACAATCTTATATGAAACGGCTTCTCAGTGCTGATTGTAAAACATGATCAACTTCATAAACACTGAAATGCTCTGGAACCCGAGATTTAATTAAAAATAAACAAGCAGATATATCTCGTTTTAAATAGATATGCTCAACTTATGTGTAACACATAATTGTTTTAGGATAAATTTACGATTTCTCAGTAAGTGTTGGTTTGTGTGGTTGCTCTATACACCTGTGTACCCGGGATCACGCAGCTACTCCTCAGGCGGAAAGGTCACAAGAGGAACAGGTTTTAAGACGTTCTGCTCTAAATGGTGTCTTTGAATGAGCAAAAGACTTTCATTTTAGTAAAACTCAGCAGACTGATTCTGTACATGACTCCTGGTATATTCTGTCAGGACTCGGCATGGTAGGAGTGTTACACTTAATAGGAAAAAATGCCAGTGAAGGTTAGTGTCAAGCAGTGCAAACCTGGGGTTAGCATAGTCACAGCTATCAAGGCTCTGTCTGTCGCTCTCCAATGGTTAAAGCGCTTCTGAAAAATCAACTAAAAGTAAGTAGAAAGATTCTTGTAACTGGAGGTGGGGCCTGATAGCAGGGAATTAAAAACAAATTAAAATTCAAACATGCCTGGTATCCTGAAGAGTAATTTTAACATTACCTTTTTTTTAACCGATTAAAAATATTTAAAAATATTACGTGTATGAGTTCTGTGCCTGCAGATAGTATGTGTACCACATGTGTGCGTGGTACAGAGCCCCTGAAACTGAAGTCACAGGTGGTGGTGAGCCGGCTTGTGAGTGCTGGGAACTCAACTTGCAAGAAAACTACTAGACCTTAACAGCTGAGCCCCCCCAACACACACACCCAGCTTCTTCATTATGTGCATGCTTGTGCCTATGTGGGGCATGTGTAAGCCAGTGCAGTGCCTGTGGAGTCCAGCGGGGGTGGGGGGAGTAGGGGGTGAGGGATAGGAGTGGGGGATAGGGAGGTGGGGATTGTAGGTGGGGGGGTGGGGAGGTGGGGAGTGGGGAGTAGGGTGTGTGTGTGTCAGATCACATGAGTCTAGAGCTGCACTAAGCTGCTGCCCAGTAGGGATGCTGAAAACTGAACTTGGGTACAAGAGCAGAGTATGCTCTTAACCTCTGAGCCAGCCCTCCAGCTCCCTGACTTTTTAAAGGAGAGCTTTAAGACGGTCAGATCCAAACAACCATGCTCACATCCAAGCCTCAAGCCCCCTGTGACAGAATCGAAATGTTCTGCTCTAGTGCCGAGTGGTGACGTTTCTAAAGTTTATTTTTTTTATTTGAAACTCTCACAAAAGGTATTAAAGAAATTAAAGAATATAGTATAAAGAATTTAGTTTTAAATCCATTTGAGAGTGAGTCACCAGCCTCATGCCTCATGCCCTGAGCACTGAGGAAAGGTGGTCTGCCAGATGATGTGACCTCTCTGCCCTCAGACCCCTTAATGTCCCTGGCTGTCCTGGTAATGTCCTATACAGCGAGAGACCTAGTTCAGAACTGACAGCCATTCCGTTGTTGTGACTCTTTGTCTCATTTAGTTTGCAAGCATGCTCCAGTCTCCCCTTGACACTTCTGAACATCAAGGAGTGGTCGGCCATTCTGTGGAGTAACCCTTATTTCCAGCTCCCCTGGGGTTTTCTTACTGTCGAACTGTGACAGTTTATGGATGGTTTCATGGGAGCATCACAGGTCTTAGGCTGAATTCTCCTCATTGGGTCGTCGGTTCTCAAGTGGTCTTACATTGTTCTACTGCTGAGGACACGTGATTTGAATACTGAAGCCGCCATCCACCAAGGTAAAACTGTGGCCTTCTCCGAAATCAATGGATGCTTCTTAGGAAGTAATTTGTAACAAGGCAGACACTTGGTTCAAATAAGCATTGTATTCATCAGCTTGTCTGTAAGGATTCATGGCTCCCCGGTTTATTTATTTTATATTTTTCTCAATGAGTTATCATCTGTTACTTCCATTAAAAAATTCCCATCTCAGGCCTGCCTTCCCCACATGCTTGTGCCATGGGTCTGCACCCGTCAAGGAGCAGAGGAGTGCGGCTAGAGCCAGCGGAACCCATCTGCAGTTTTGTCCAACATCCAGGTGAGTCAGAGGCTCTTCAGGATTTGTGAAGAAGCCCTGCCCCTTACTGAGTGACCTCAGCAGCTATGGGGGGGTCCCAGCCTGTGCAGCTGACTGCAGAGGAGGATGGGAGCTGAGATTAGCCTCCTTCCTTGAGTTTCAGAACAGTTCTTCCAGTCTCTCATTGCCTAGAATTTAGTCACATGATTAATGCAGGGAATCTAGGTCCGCTCTGTTAGTGGAGGGGTTCGAGAAGAGTTCACTCTGTAGCCCAGGCTGGCCTAGAGCTCACTAAATAGCTTAGGCTGGCTTTGAACTTCTAGTGATCCTCCTGCCTCAGCCAAATTTGGGATTGCGGGCCTGAGAACTTGGTGGCAATCTGGTTTCTTAGTGGGGCTCATTGCCCTGTGGTCTGTCTCTATGGACAACATAGGTGATAGCTACTGATACTTTACAAGTGTCCCTGTCCTTTGGCTTTATTTGGTGGTGGTCCATGTATCTCCTCGGCACACTGGCAAATTGCTGGTAGCAGCAGCCAGCTCCAGGCAAGGAGAACATCAAGGAGAAAGATCCCTGATCAGGTGTCCCTTCTATGCAACCACAACTCCTACCTGGCGCCATCGTGAAGCTAGGGCAAGAATTCAAAGAACAGCATGATGGGATCAACAGCTTGGAAGCACAGTGGAGTGTCAGAGTTCAGAGTCAAGTCCCGGCACCAGCCACTGCTATCCTGTAGGGTTATAGGAAGTTGTTGCCTCTACAATTCTCAGTGCCAGGCAACCATGTAGAGTGACCTTCCCAGGTTGTCACCAAGACATAATGGAAATTGACAATTATACCAAATTTGACAGTCCCATTGAGCATCAACTCCTCAGTAGAGCAGGGCCCTGAGCAGGGGCAGACTCTCCTCCAGGAGCTGACAGCCAGATCTATGTTGGACTTGGGCCAGGGACCTGATCTGCAGGAAGTGTGACAACCATGACTCTAAGTGCTGTCAGCCTAACACTCTAAGCCCAGTGTTTCACCAGCTTAGCAAAGAGCAGAGGCTGTTTCTGCTGTGCACCTCTGTGAGGCCAGCTCCCAAGGCTCTCCTGATTCACCATGGCTTTATGAGTCCATCTTTGATTTGCTATTGTTTTGTGGATGCATCTTTCCTTGCCTGAGATGGCCTCTGCTTCTTGACTAATCATTTTTATTTTTAGAACAGAAAAACAAACCAACCCAAACCAAAAACCCACAAACAAACTGCCACGATGTTTAAAGCATTCACCCTTGTTTGCATGCTCTCTGAGATAAAAGCCTGCAGCCAGTATGGTCACACAGAACACAGCATTGTGTTGTCTCAGACAAACATCCGGGTAATCTGGCCACTTTTACTGGTTTGCCCGAGTACCCAGGGGATCTTGAAAGACCAGTTCTTGCTGTGTTCATTTCCTCCTTGACTTAGCATTGAACTTTAGAATGCTAATGTGTTTGCCAAAGGCTTCTAGAAATATGTAAGATATACGGAGAATTCTTCTTCTTCTTCAGATCCAGGACTCTATGACATCAGAGTAAGCACTTAGAGAATGCCAAGAGTGTGTGCATGTTTGTGTCTGTTTAGTCAGAATGGAGACGAAATGCTCCACCCTGGCCCACTTGAGCTTCTCTGCCTCTTGACAGCTTGGCTGACGCTGTTGGCACCAAACCCCCTACCTTTTCCACTCTAGCTGAGGCCAAGATGTGGTGCTAGAGGCCATCTTGGATCCCGTTAGTGCCTGTGCACCTGTGTGCCCCCAGCACACCTCACTTAGGGCATTGCTTATCTTGGCGCCTTGCCTGATGGCACTCAAGGGTGTGGTAAATGAGGTCTTGTTGGTTTCCTCAGTGGCTCCTCATCTATACTGTCTCTGCCGTGGACTCTGACAACTGCGTCTGGGGTCTGGATCCCTCTTCTCTTTAGGAAAATTTCCCCAACTTCAAGAGAACCTAGTGGATTTGATAAGTCACAGTGCCTGGCCATTCTCTGGGGGTGACAGTGTGACCCATCCAGGTGATGTTAGTCCTGTATCCCTCTGGGAGGTGTGAAGCCACCTGGAGAGTTTGATGTCATCCTGATGGCAGCCTCTCCCCTGCTTGTCCCAGCCAAGCTTCAAGGTCCATCCATTCTAGACTTCTTGACCTCTTTGTCCTGTTTGCCTCCCATCCCTCTGGGCCCAGGGACTGACATTTCTCTCCTGAACATCTGTATAGTCTCCAGTGTTCAGTGTCCTATGGCTAGAGTTAAGGGACAAGTGTGATTCTGTCACCCTTTGGCTTCCGTGACTTAGGGGAAAGGCAAGAGTCCTCACAAGCCCTGTGGACTGCTCTCTCCACTCCTCCCTACTTTCTTCTTTCCTCTTCTTTCTGCTTTCTTCTGGTTCTTTCTGCTCAAGCCCTTTGCAGCTCCAGGCCACAGTTGCTGCTTTATCTACAAGTAAACCTTCAAGCAGAAAACCTTCCTCAGCTTTTTGCCCGGAGACTATTTTTGATATCAGTTCTAATTTCCCTGACCCCTATGTCCAGTCTGCCACAGATCAGTTCATAGTGGCTGGCCAATTGACTTATAATTATGAACTCTAAGGCTGGGTGTATGTCTACTTTTCTCTTGCTGTGACAAAACACCATGACCAAGTAAACTATAAAACAAAGCATTTAGTTGGGCTTCCCGTTTTGGAAAGTTAGAGACCATGATGGTGGACAATAGGCCTTCCATCAGGAACAGCTGAGCGCTCACATCTTGAGCCACTAAGTAGAAAGCAGAGAGTGCACACTCGGAATGGTTGAGTCTTTTGAAACCACGAAACCTGTCCCCATGACACAACTCCTTCAACAAGGCCACACCTTCTAATCCTTCCCAAACAGTTCTATCACTGGGGACCAAGTATTCAAACTTAAGAACCTATGGGGGCCATTCTCATTCAAACTACCACACAGTATCACTTTTGTTAATATTTGTTGAATGTGCTGGAGAGATGATGGATCAGCTGTTGAAAACTAGGCTCACAATCAAAAGTATAAAATATATGTTAATGGACACTGAATGCTTTGGTCTAAGCATCCGACACAGGCCTGGCTAACAGAGGCTTTCCATCATTTCCCAGATTTAAGGTGTGAGGAATCCTTCCACCTGCACTGGTACAGGTGTCTACCTGCCATGCCTTCTGTAATTACCCTCTGCACAGTGAATCCTGGACAGTGCAAACAGGGTCCTGTGGCATGAGGTCCCTCACTTTATGAGCATCTGTGGCTCTTCCTTCAATTCTCAAAGCTCTTATCCCCCAGCCCCCTCCACCCCCACGCACGAGGCTGTTCCTGGAGGTAAAAGCCTAGATATCTTTTGTCTGAACACCTGAGTTGGAGTTCTGTAAGCTGTGACATGAAACTCCTCAACTAAGGGAGTTAACAGCGATCTGGGTCTGGAGACTTGTGGCATTAGGTTAGGCCATGAACACAGCTGCAATTGCTGTCACTACAGGAGGGGGCCTTTTGTGTTTGCTACCTGCTCTAGGCGTTTGGGGTATGGGTAAAGGTTTTACCAGAATACACTCTTCACAATCGGTTCCACTTTCAGCCATCTGTGTGTTCATGCACCTAACATGCCCCGTGCACCCACTGTGAACAACATTCACACTACAGGGAACTCAGCGCTAACGAGAGTCAGGCCCCTTAAAAGGTCTACAGGATACTTCGTTGGGAAGTGTGAGGTGGACATAAACAGGACAGGGAGTGCTCAGAACCCCTGGTGCTAAAGGCAGAAAGGCTGGACACAGGTGGAGGCGGCAAGAGGACAGGTGCGTGGGCTTGGGGCAGAGATCCAAGCGCGACCTCTGGCTCCACTGCTCCCTCCGCTCAGCCCTTCTGGGTGTTTGCCACTGCAAACAATGCTAAGGACACCCCCGCGGGTTAAAGGGAAGATCCGTGTGGATAGGGTGCATAAGCTGTCCAGGAGACAGGCAGTCAACCAATTGAACTAAATGTTGTCATGTGCCCTGGGTGGTACTATGAGGGCGACCTGAGAGATCTTTCACCTAAAATCACACTCTCTTCCCCCTTGGAAGCCATCGTAGTTGAATGACCAACCTCTGGAATTGGTTTTAGGATTTCTGGAAGACCCATGTTGAAGGGCAATTGTACCACTTGGAGGTGGAGCCAGTACAGCGAGCCATTATCAAGAACTAGTCCAATCAGAATAGGCCTGGTGGCACCGGCCTGCCGTCCCAGTTCCTCAGTAGACAGGCACAAGGTGCACAAGTCAAAGGCCTGCTTGAATAACATATTGAGCCCTGTGTTAAAACAAGTAAAATTTAAAGATAGGTAGATAGAGAGAGAGATAGATGGACAGACAGACAGATAGATGGGTAGATAGGTAGGTAGGTAGGTAGGTAGAGGGCTGGAATGGCTGGGGAGGTGTCTCAAATATTGAGTGTTTACTGTGCATATATGAGGGCCTGAGTTTGGATCCCAGCACTAACGTGAAAGTCTGGGGTGCTGTGTGTGTGAAATTCCCATCCCTGGGAGAGCTGAAATGGAAGGATCCCTGGGGACTTCCTGGACAGCTGTTCTAGCCATTCACTGAGCTCAAGACCAGTCAAAGACCCTCTTCTCTATAGAAGAAGGTATCTGATGTCAAACTTTGTCCTACACACACACACACACACACACACACACACACACACACCACATATACATGGATACACATACACACACAGCCTAGAGACATGCTCAGTGCTACAGCATTTGCCCAGGCCCTGGGTATAATCCCCAATATTGAAAGAAAAGAAAACCCATCAGTTTAATTTATCAGCAAAGACTGGACTTGAAGAACTAGACACTGCTGTATCTGTGCGAAGTACTTTTTATTCCCACTTGACTGTGGACTACTGACCTAAGTAAGCTCTTGGTGGCTCCTCCTGACTCTCTTTCCCTCGGCAGTGTTTGGGCAAGGGCATTGCACACAAAGGACAACTTCTGGGCAAGAGGGAGTCAGAACCGAGGCGTGTTTGGCTGTTAGCCAGGGTCCATCCTGAGAGGAAGAACCGGAAGGAGAAGTGTTCTTTCCATTAGGAGCGAGATTCCTACAAAGCCTGAAGCAGTGTGAACGCTGAGCCGCTTGTAGTAGTCCACAGGGGGGCGCCATGTGCCAATCTGTCACCTATGAGATGGTGCTGCCTGCCAGGAGGCAGAAGTTCACAGAGACCAGTGTTGGTGCCGCTGCTTGCCGCAGAGGGAGCCCTGCCTGGCTTTCTGGTCCCTGCTCTCTCCTGATCTAAAAGTAAGGATCAGCCATCCAGCGGCATCAGGAACTCCCAGGAAGCTCTGACAACTGCCCACTCCTCAGGGCTGCCCCTGGGAGGACCTGGTCAGAAGGCCAGGACAGGGCAGAGCAGCTAGGGGTCTGATGGCGACAGTTCTATGGGGCTGTTATTTGCATAGGTTGTAACTCACCCATTAAAGTCACAGTTCGCTGGGGTTGCTGAGCAGACTCGTAGTTATATAAACACCACCCCAGCCAATTTCCGAACATTTTAGCATCCTTCAAAAAACCCTCCGGGCCTGTGTCCTCACTCCCCCAAACCCCACTCCCAGGCAACAGGGCTCTTATTTCTGAGACTGTAGCGTCACCTGCCCTGGAGACTCAGACACACAAAGTAATGAATTCAGTGCCCTTGCTTCTGGCTTGCCACCCTGTTTTGCAAGCTTTATCGCTGTGGCACATGTTTTAAACAAGAGAATTCTATTTCACTGTGTGGTCATCCATGCTTTGTTCATTGGGTTATTATTTGATGGTTTCAGGTTTTTCTGTGTTCTAACTTATTGTGAAGGATGCTGTTATGACTGTTCTTTTTGAGAATAATCATTTATTCTTTTTCTTTCTTTCTTTTTATTTATCCTTGTATGTGGGTGTGGAGGTCAGGGAACAACTTCGCAGAGATGTTCTTTCTTTCCAACTTTCTGTGGGTTCTAGGGATTGAACTGTGCTACCACTGAATGAGCTCACCAACCTTTCCTATACATGCTCTTATAGGGACAAGATTTATTTATTTATTGTATTTGTATGTAGTGTGCTTGTGTGTGCCTCTGTGTGTGTGTGTATGTGTGTATGTGTGTGTGTGTGTGTGTGTGTGTGTGTGTGTGTGTGTAAACCAAAGGTTGCCGCCCACTATCTTTCCCTGACCATCTTTATTTTTGAGACAGTCTCTCAGTGAGCCTGAAGCTACACTGGCTGGTGTGAGCTTTAGAGACCACCTCTCTGAACCCACAGTGCTGGGGTGACAGGAGTGTGTCACTATGCCTTGCTTTCAGGCTGGCTCCTGGGAACAGAGTTCAGAGCTTCAGGCTTGCAAGGCAGACACACTTTACTGACTGAGGATTGCCCCCAGTGCAGCAAGACTTTAAAGTCTTCTCCTGGATGAATGGCTTTCTTTTTTTCCTCTAATAGACATTTGGCAATGTAGGGAGAGTTTCTGGTTGTTCAGAAGCTGCTAGTGGCAAACCGGTTGAATCTGAGGAAGCTGCTAAATGTCCTTAAGTGCCACTCCTGTGAACATAGCTAACATGCCAAGGAGAGCGTTTCTACCTTAGGGGGCAGGCATTCCTCAGAGAGGGTTGGGAGACTCCATGGCTTCATTCCCTCTTCCTTCCTGGAACTGTATCCACATGATCTCAGACTTCTACAAGCCATCCTGGGCCGTGAGATGGAGCAGGGAGTACAGGCATCTACTGGTAGGCCTGACGATGTAAGTTCGATCCTCGGGGCCCCACATGGTGGAAGGAGAGAACGGATTCATGAAACTTAACCTCTGACTCCCACAGATGTGTACCCCAAATAAAAGAAAAGCTACCTTTACTTTCAAAACCTTTTTCAAAGAAGTGAGAGAGAGCCATTCCCATTTCATAGACCTCTCCAGGCTGAGGCTGGGCGTGCTAGAGCTTTCAAACACAGGGCCTGCCTAGCGCTGGGGACTCAGAAACCACTTGAGGAGCCTTTACATCTGCAAGCATGTCACGATCACCTGGAGGTGAGCGGCCAGCCAGCCAGATCCCTCACGTTGTCCCGGATGGCTCTTTCTCCTCAGTACTCGAAATCAACATCTCCAGGGTAGAGAATTACTCAAGACTGAGAGGGGAGGATGCTGCTGGGTCCAGGAATCGGGGTTGGTCCATTTACTCATCTGCTAATGCAGACACAAGCTTAGGCCATCCCTTCTCCCTTCACAGGAGAGCAGCAGTCCGTGAAATCTTTTGGACGAGAGGGTGAGAGCACTGAACATCCAAGTCGGTTGGTTGTGAATCTGTAGTTGGCTGCCCCTGGTGGTGGAACCTGAAGGGTGATGTTTATGCTGCAGCTTTCTCACCTGAAAATGGATCTATCAGTGACAGTCACTGCTGTCCCTGTGACTTGGCTGTGCAGGTCTGTACTCCCAACTACTTAGAAGGCTAAGGCAGGTAATACAGAGGTTCACTGTCAGGGCTAGTGAGATGCTCGGCAGATAAAAGCCCTTGCTGCTCAGCCTGATGACCTGAGTTTGAACCCCAGAATCCATGTCAAAAAGCCAAAGATGTTGGCATATTTTGGCATCTGTAATTCTAGTTCTCCTGCAGCAGGGTGGGAGGCAGAGACAAGGGAGTCGCTAGAAGTTCTGGGGCCATTTTGCCTGGAGTGTGCATCAACACAGAACAGGAGGGATCCTGTCTCCACAAGGCTGAAGGAGAGAGATGGCTCCAGAAATCTGTGCTCTGACTTCCACATGTCCACTCGTGACATCTGAATGCCTCCCTGGACACATGTTCTGGTAAGAATAAATAAAAGTTGCTTAAAGTCTAAGTTTAAAGTACATAGAAAGCTCAAGTCCAGTCTGAGTAACTTAGAGGAGCTCTTTCTCAAAAACACCAAGAGCTAGAGATGACTCAGTGGTTAAGAGCACCGGCTACTCTCACAGAGGACCAGGGTTAGATTGTAGCATCCACGGAGCAGCTCACAACAGCCTGTAACTCTAGTTTGAGGGAAATCACAAGCCATCTTCACAGTGGTGCAGACATAGAGGCAGGCAAAACACCCATACATACATACATACATACATACATACATACATACATACATACACACACACACACGCACGCACGCGCACACACACACACACGCACACACACACGCACACACACACGCACACACACACGCACACACACACGCACACACACATGCACACACACCTACCACTGGACTGTTTCAACCTGCCAGCTTCTAACAATGGCACAGAGATTCATATTTATTCATAAGTTTAGGCCTCATCACTAGGCTCTTCCCAAGTAGCTGTGTAACTTAAGCTGCTTATTGTACTCTGTGTCTGCCATGTGGCCCATTATCTCTCCCGTTCCTTCCTCCCTCCCTGTCTGGGTAGTGAATCCCTAGTGCCTAATTCTTTCCACAATCCATGTCCTTGTCTGGAAGTTCCACCTTCTCTTTCCTGTCCTGCCATTAGCTCTTTATTAAAGCCAATCAGAGAATGCCTTAAGCAGGTGAGGAAGGACAGAGACACATCTTCACACAGTGTACACCTTCACCCAACACATATACACAAACTGTAAAATAAAATATTTTATTTTAAAAAGCAAACAAATCCTTAAGGGCTGGGCTTATATCTCAGCAATAAAATGTTTGCTGGACTGGGGCAGAGTTCTGGGTTCAATCCCCAGTACAACAGGAAGCAGAAGTTAACCAGCTTGGTGGAGAGAGTGGAGGTTGTGTACGCCTAGGGCTGCCCAGCCGGCTATGGTCACAATGTCTTTGTTACTTATTTGGTGATGTTTTTTGTTTCTTAACACAGGAATAATCAATGTTAAAAACACGGAAATCTCAAAACTGAGACCTTTCTGAGTGGAGGGTCATTTCTTAGTGGTATGCCAATGTGATGTCTGTTGGTTCATTTGGAGGCAGTTTTGTGCCCAGTATTCGGGAAACAGTTTAACCCACTGTTAAATTCCATGATCTGGTATGAGGAAACAAAAATGAAGTCAGTGAAGGGCAAGAACCAAGGGTATGAGGAGGGCATGACAGAGTGCTTGGTAGACATTGCTAAGAAACTGACATTTGTTTGAGACCTAAAGAAAGTGAAGGATGGGGCAGGAGGGTGCGGTTGGAGCTCAGTGAGTAGAAAGCTTTCTGACGTTCACGAAGCCTTGGGTTTGAACCCCAGCACCATACAGACTGGAATAGTGAATCGGAAGCTCAAGGACATCCTTGGCTACACCGTGTATTTGGGGTATCCTCAGCTACATGAGACCCTACTTAAAACAAATTAGGTAAAGGATGGGTCATGTGGCCATCAAGGGAAAGAACATTCTGGTTGGAAACAGCAGGAGCTAAGGAGATCAGAAAAGCAAGAGGTCATTTGAGGCCTGAGACCGGGGCAGCAGCATGGCCTGCTTTAAGGGGAAAATGGGGCTGTGAGCAGAGCCAGTCTAGAGTCTGCTAATGCGGGTAAGGGAGACAGTGGGCAGATCAGTGTGGAAGGAGGAGGAAAAGCATTGCTCTCCGCACACACAAAGTCTGTGTTGTCAGATTTGACCCAGGGTGGGAGAGGCGGCAGAATCTAAGCTGTCCCCAAAGAAAACATCATAACATCCACAACCTGGTCAAGTCTGCCAACACCTTAAGCCATGTTCATGATCAAATGTATTTGATTTTAAGCACTGCTAATGTGACTGTGAATCGTTAATCTGCTTTGAGCTCTTGGCAGGTGATTGTGCTTCTAGCCACCAGCCAGAGTTCTCTGGATTCTTGAATGAAAGACACACAGACACAGACAGACACAGACACAGACAGACACACACAGACACACAGACACAGACACACACACGCTTATGCCATGACTAGCTCAATGGCTGGGCGCTTCTAAACCTTCCTGTGGCTAGCACACACTTCCCCCCTGAATTCCCAAGTTATGCTCCAAATCTATATCTAATCTTTGCCACCTGGTTTTCCTTCCGGACAGCCCTCCCATGGGCTGCTTTCCTACATTGCTGGATGATTTCTCTCCAGAAGTTCTTACATTTGACTGCTCTGCTTCCTCATCATGGCAATTCTGTTCCTTCCCTCCTCTGTGATTCTGCCTGGGAATCCTAGAAGACCCTCCTCTTTCACCCTGCCAACCACTGGCCACTAGCGTTTTACTGATCAATCAAAAACCAGTTGGAGACAGGGACCCTCAGTGTCTGGATGAGTAGATTCCCATGTGATTTTAGGAGCAGAATTAGGACAAAGCATTAGAACCAGTCCCCAACATCTAATGCTAAACTAATGAATAAAACCCTTCCCCAACACTTAAACAGCTGCAAAATAGCTAATGAATTAAGTTCTACAGTAGCTTGCCAGCTATGCAAATGTTACATTTTCTTTAACAAACTAAGCTATATCCTGATTACTCCTTTACACACTGACCATGGGACCACAGATCTCATATATTGCACACTAGACCCACCATGTTATTTTTGTGTGTCATACACATCATGGATATCAGTTGATAAGTATTCTGTAGACTAATTCTAAACTTAACACTACATATTAACACAATTGGCACAGCTTTGGACTCTGAGCCCAGAAGTTTCTGGGCAAAGTCACATCCATAGGGGTTGTGTGGTATCACTATCTGGGCAAATGGGGGTGTGCGGGCATTGGTGTGTGAAAGATGGCTACTATTGCTTGGGGTGATTCTGGATCAATCAGATAGTTTTGTTGGGGCACAAATTTTGAAGACACTGGTGCAGGGGTCGGGGTGCAGGCCTGGAGAGATGGCCCAAACGGCTAAGAGCACACACTGTTCTTTCAGAGGGCCCAGGTTCATTGCAGCACCCATGTGGTGGCTCACAACCTTGAGGAACTTCAGTTTCAGGGGATCTGATACCCTTTTCAAGACTTCAAGAAACCAGAATGTACATGAGCACATAAATGCACAGGTACATATAAAAATAAACAAGCAAACAAACAAATAAAAGACATAGGATTCCGGGAGAACGACTCCTTCCTTCCCCTCTCATCCCTCCTTCTCTACCCCACCCCCTCCCTCCCTTTCATATATATTTCATAGACAACAAGGAAGAACAAGTTGATGCCAAAGGGAAAGGTTTCATTTCTTGCTCTTCCAGAAGGTTGAGGTGGTTTACAGGTCTAATCTCCAAGTTCAAATTACTTTTTGCTGTTGGCTATAGGTCAGGATTTGGAGACACAGGGTTTTATAATTTCCACCCACCTTGCTGGCTAACTGGACTTAACTGGTTCTCGACTCTGACTCCATGACGGGATAATTCCATTTAGAGCAGTGTGAAAGCTGGGCTAGTGTGATGGCTGAGGGCTGAAGTGGCTATTAAGAGACTGAGAAACAAACTCTCGGATTGGACCCAAGTACAACAGGAACTGCCTGTTCCTTCTTCCCAGAGGGAGAGCTTTGTTGGAGTGGAGCCAATGGCCTTGACTCTGCTAACGTAAGGTGAGGGCCAGGCCTTCAAAGGTTTTTTTGTTTGTTTGTTTTCTTTTGTTTTCTTTTAATATTCAAAGTTGCTGACTGTCTTAGTCAGGGTTTCCATTCCTGCACAAAACATCAGGACCAAGAAGCAGTTGGGGAGGAAAGGGTTTATTCAGCTTACACTTCCACATTGCTGTTCATCTCCAAAGGAAGTCAGGCCTGGAACTCGAGCAGGTCAGGAAGCAGGAGTTGATGCAGAGGCCATGGAGGGATGTTACTTACTGGCTCCTTTCCCCTGGCTTGCTCAGCTTGACCTCTTATAGAACCCAGCCCAGGGATGGCTCCACCCACAATGAGCTGGGTCCTCCTCCTTGATCACTAGTTGAGAAAATGCCTTACAGCTGGATCTCAAGGAGGCGTTTTCTCAACTGAGGCTCCACTCTCTGTGATAACTCTACCTTGTGTCAAGTTGACACAAAACCAGCCAGTATACCGACATCAAAATCTAGTCATACGTCACTTATTCAGGAAGGAGGGGTGGTCAGTTACTGTTGTACTTTGTGCTCAATTCATGATTTTGTTCTTTGGTCTCTTAGTAGTCACCTCAGCCCTGGAGTATCTGTCATAGTAGCACATTGTTCTAAATTTATTCATTATGGCCACAAAGGCCAAGAGTGAGTCACAGGGCCAAAGAAGCCCTGAGACACTTCCTGTGTGGCGGTGAGAGCATACACAAGAGTTAACAGAGTAATCAGATTAAGAAAGGCCACGTGGAGTTTACTAGCATGCACTTCTACAGTTGTATTATTAGATTTTATTTTTAACATCTGTGATGGTTTGAATATGCTTGGCCCAGGAAGTGGTACTATTAGGAAGTGTGGTCTTGGTGGAGTAGGTGTGCCCTTGTTAGGGGAAGTGTGTTACTGTGGGGTAGGCAATGAGACTCTCCTCCTAATCACGTGGGAACCAGTCAATCTTCTTCTAGAGGCCTTCAGATGAAGATGTAGAACTCTCAGCTCCTCCTGCACCATGCCTGCCTGGATGCTGCCATGTTCCCCTTGATGATAATGGACTGAACCTCTGAACCTGTAAGTCAGCCCCAATTAAATGTTTTCCTTATAAGAGTTGCCTTGGTCATGGTGTCTGTTCACAGCAGTAAAACCCTAAGACAGAAGTTGGTACCAAGGACTGGGGTATCCCTGTGATAGGCCTGACCATGCTTTTGTTCGGAAGAATGTGGATTTTGGAACTTTGGGCTTGGAAAGCAATGGTATGCTTTAAGTGGGGCTTAGTGGGCCATCCTATTAGGAATATGGAAGACTTTGTTGCTGAGAGTGATTTGAACTGTTCAGACATGGCCCAAGAGGTTTCAGTGGTGAAGGATTTCAGTATGTGGCCTAGAGACTGTTTTTGTGTGTTTTGGTGAAGAATGTGGCTGGTTTTTGCCCTTGTCTGAAGAGTCTACCTGAGGCTAAAGTAAAGAGATTTACATTAATTGCATTGACAAAGTAATTCTCAAAAGAGCCCAGCAGAGACTTTTTCTCTGGCTTAGTCTCATGCAGGGTATTCTGATCAAGCATGGCAAGCTGACAAAGAAAAAAAAATTCAAATCAGTGGTTCAAGTGATAATAAAGGGGCACCAGGAATTGAATGCAGCTGGATCCTGTGTTTGAGGAGATAAAGAGATTAAGAGAGTGGTGATCTCAGGGCAAGATCCCATCCAGCTATGCATATTATTTATGTTTTCAGTTGAACAAGGAATAGTTTAGGCTTTTAATCTGGAATGAAATTCAATCCACAAATGGAAGGCATACTTGTAATCCAGATCCCAGGCTGGAAGACACAGGTTTTTGATGCAGACCTTCTTCCTTCCCTCCTTCCTTCCTTCCTTTTTTCTTTCCTTTCTTTTTCTTTCTTTCTCTTCCTTCCTTCCTTCCTTTCCTTTCCTTTTCTCTCTTTCTTCCTTCCTTTCTTTCTTTTTTTTGGTTCCACGGGAGAGGTTTAATGAGAAAAGAGGAAAGGAGGCTGGCCATGGGCATGTGGGGGAAGGGGGAATGAGGAGAGAATGGACAGGGACAGAAGGGAAGAGCAGAGAACAAGGAGAGAGCAAGAGAGCAAGAGGTTGATGCAGACCTCGAGGAACAATGGCCATGAAAGCTTAGGTCCAAGCATGGTGGTATACACCTTAAGTTCCAGGAGACAGAGGCAAACAAATCTCTGAGTTCATGAACAGCCTGGTATAGAGCAAGTTCCACATAGAGAAAAGCTTAAGTCCAGGTGTGGTGGTATATACCTTTGATCCCAGCATTCAAGAGACAGAGCCATGCAGATCTCTAAGTCCAAGGTCAATCTGCAGAGCAAATTCCAGGATAGCCAAGTTTAGGCAGTGAAGGAGTTGGAAAACAGAAAGCTGGTGATAATGTAATAGAACAAGGGGCCATGTTCCAGCTTCTGAAAGCAGCAGAACTCAACAGCTTCAGTCATGTGGCTCTGGCTTTATAGTCAAGAGGAGAAGGAGACTACTGAGACCGTTGATGCTGGTTAGCTGGAGCTAAGAAATTACTGGTGATTAAGAAGAGACCAAGATCACTGAGGTGAAATCTGGAAAGTGTTTTCTGAGAGCACAAAGAATCTGTGATCTAGAGATAGCAAAGATTGTACCTGTGCTATAGTTGTACTTGGTAATGTGTAAGAGTCACCCAGGTGGTACTGGTTTTGAAGGCATGAAGGGGTCATGAAGAGCAGCTGAGGCTCAGCACTGTGAGAGGCCATGGAAGGCCATTGGTGAAGGTGCAGCCTCAGTTGTAATTGATGGCACAGGACTGAAGGGGTCAGGAAAAGGATTTGAGGCTTGGCACCAGAACCTATGAGAGGCTAATTGGTGAAGCCTAGTTGCAGGGGAAGACCCCGGTATATTGGAGATGCCAGTATGGTGGGATGATCCTCAAGAACAGCAGCAGCAGTGAAATGTAGTCAACCAGAGCCTAGAGTGCTACAGAGGGCAGAGCTGGTGATGCAAGCCCTTTGAAAGGAGCTCAGGAAATCATGTGTGGATCCCAGACATTGGAACGAGAAGTGAGATGCCAAATCTTTTAAGTTAATACTCCATTTTAGAGAACCTAAGTTTATATTCCAGTAAACTAACAGGCTAGTAACTAGCATTAGTTTCCAAGTTGCCTCCAAACAAAACCTGAGCCTGGCTCCAGTCTCTAGGCTAATCCCAAACAAGACCAGCATTTCCGGGTTACACCCTCAACAAGACCAGTGTCTCCAGGTTATTCCCCCAACAAACCTGCACCCCCAGGTTACAAGCCCACCCCCTACCTAACAACCACCAATGCAGAGGGGAGCAGAAATAAAGTTTATGATATGACTCCCAGCACCAGCCAAATATGTTAAAGGCCACAGTAGCTTTCCAATTATATGCTTGCACTAGTAGTCCCTTGCTGCTTACTATAAAGCCTAGCCCCCAGTAGACATTTGGGGCTCTCCCCCAAAAAATATCCTGTGTGACAGTGGTGTGTTGGGGAGGGGCAGCTCTTGCTGTGAGTTGCATCAGATTGGTTCCTGTCTGTGTTTTGGGGACTACTAACATTTCCCTGGCACTACATTTTGGTGCATTGGCCGGGAAGTTCCCCATGACACACAGGACTACTAATCAGGAGAGTCTTGAACCTAGAAAAACAAATCTAGGTATTTGTGTTTTTATGTTTGTAACAATGTGTTAAACTCCTTGTTTTTTCCCTAAGCACTAACTTTGAGTTTTCTTTGTGAGATCAGCAGAGTGGAAAAGAAGCAAGCTTGTGTAGAAATAAATGTAACTCTTCCAGCCATGCTGAGATGATTTATTTATGTGGAACCTAGTGGCTGTGGTGCCATGGTAATTCTTCTGGGTTTGAGCCACACTGAGGAATCTTTGTGTCAGAAGTTTTCTATGTGGTCTGAGCAGGTGAGTACTTGCCCAGTAGCACAAAAGCTTGTGATTTGTGTGGTGGCTAATTTGTCTGAATGTTAGAAACTTTCTGTGAGATCTACAGAGCATAACAAAAACTTGTGTAAAGACAAATGACTTATGTTGCCATGGTGATTTTTCCAGGTCTGAGTAAACATGCCTACAGTACTGAGTGTTCTGTGCGTGATTACCAATTTCTGGTTGGTTCATGTTACTGCCAGGTGTATCCTTTTCTTCCAGGTCTGAGTGGTGCCACATCGTCTTCTGTGAGCGCCTCCTTCTTGTTCATTCTTGTTATTACAATCTGTATCTTTTTCTGGATTTGGTTGGTTTTTGTTTCTGGTTGTGTCCTTTTCTGTTCACTGAGTCTAAATGGTGCCACATCTTTCTGGGAACAAGGCCTTGAATTTGTTCTGTTGCCAATTTGTCATTAGAAAAGTCATGTCTGGGAGCTGTGGGAACAGTGAGGTCAGGAGATGTCCTGAGCCAGTTTGGGTGGGTGTGACTCAGGGGAGCCAAGAGATACTCACTAATCTGGTTCTTTTCTTCTATGTGTATGCACCACTTTCTGGTTGTTTCTTGTTTCTGCCTGATAGAGAGAAAAGGTTGGACTTGTGTTTTGGGTGGCACAGAGAGGTCTTTTGCATAAGTGCCACTTTCTGGTTGTTTCTTGTTTCTGCTGGATGGATAGAGATTTTATTTGTGTTTCTGTGTGTTGTATTTGTGTTTCTCATTACAAGATGACTTTGATGAAGTAATTTTGATGAGATGACTTTGACAGATGATTTTAAAGAGGTGACTTTGATGGAGTGACTTTGATTTTGACAGATGTATTAACATGAGACAGGCTATGTCTACCACATTCTACAGGTTCCCTGCACTACAGAAGAGGCCAGAAAGCAGGTTTTTGGCCCCACAGGGGATCCTACCAGTAATCAAGCAGTTATTGATGCTTGCTTCCCCCTGACTGACCCAGATTGGAACTTTAACATCATTGAAGGTAAGAGGAGGCTCTTGGTCTACCATCAGGTTCTGCTGGCAGGTCTCAAGGTGGCCACAGGATGGCCCACAAATTTGGCTAGAGTATATGACATTAGGCAAGGAGAAAATGAAAGCCCTGCAGCTTTTTTAGAGAGGCTCCCATCTGTGTTTTGGGGACCAACACATTTTCCTGGCACTATAGAAGCTGTAATGTTGAAGTTGCCTTGGAGACTCCAAAATGTTTGAAATGCCAGAGCCATGGTATACTTGTTGAGGAAAGCTGCTAACAGGGAGTGGAACCAGCCCAGGGGAGTTGTGATGCAGTCAATGAAAGTGAAAGGAGTTGGGCATCAGACACGGAGGTTCAGACTTTGGAGTTTGCCCAGCTGGTTTCCTGTCTTGCTTTGGTCTGGTATTGCTTCACTATGACATTTTGGAATGGTAACATTTATCCTGTGATGTTGGAAGTGTTTGGGCTGCTTTTGATTTTGATTTTATAGGGGATTGCAGTTAAGAGATTGCATGAATAGACTATGGGGGCTTTGGAAGTTGGACTAAATGTATTTTTTATTATGCTATGCATAGGTATGGCCCCCATAGACTCATGTTTGAACAAGTCTATGGGGGCCAGGGAGTGCAATGTGGTGGTTTGAATATGTTAGGCCCAGGAAGTGATACTATTAGGAGCTGTGGCCTTGTTGGAGTAGGTGTGGCCTTGTTGGAGGAAGTGTGCCATTGTGGGGATAAGCAGTGAGACCCTCCTCCTAACCAGATGGGAGCCAGTCTTCTCCTAGCAGCTTTCAGATAAAGATGTAGAACTCTCAGTTCCTCCAGCACCATGCCTACCTGGATGCTGCCTTGTTCCCCTTGATGATAATGGACTCTGAACCTGTAAGCCAGCCCCAATTAAACATTGTTCTTACAAGAGTTGCCTTGGTCATGGTGTCTGTTCACAGCAGTATAACCCTAAGACGATGTCTTACTATCTTTAGCTTATAAACATATCATAAATCCATGTATTTGAAAGAATACGGCAACTCTGAGTGTGTATGGTTCAGCACAATCATTGGTACATATTCCTGTAGTCAAGGAGACAATGCCATTATGGAGATAATGAAAGAGAGAGGCTCAGGGATGGTAAGTGTGCTACACAGCATCCTCCAGCTGAGAACAAGTTCATGAATTGTATTTCTAAATCTTCCAAATATTCTCCTCCACTAAAGCCGCGTGACCTTCTGTGAGAGTCTAGAAGCACAATGTGAATGCTCGTTTTTACTGTCCGTGCCTCATGTGACTCAGGACAGTGGTACTACAAACACCTTTCTACAATAGAGAATCTTCCTCTTTTTGCTATGCAGGTCCCAGAGTTTGAAAAGATTCCAGGTGCAGGCAGGGTTGCTGGAAATGGGGGATCTTGCTGAGTGTCAGAACCAGCCAAACCTTCCTACATCCTTTTAACTGAACTTGGAACTCTCTTTAAAGCCTTGGGATACCCAGGACCAGGGCTGACATCCACCATTTTCACTTACCTGCAAGTATTGGGGAGGACCACCTTGTTGGCAGTGGCTCCCCAGGCTCTGGGTACCACAGTGTGTCATAGAGATCTCTGTCTCTTGGAGCTTACACTCTGGTGTGGACAACAGGCAGACAAGTATGCAAACCCAAAGATAGTGACAGCATGGCATTGTCTGGGTCATAGTCCACACTCTAGCTACTGGGGCTGGGGGAGGCAAGTACAGCACTGTGTGCTATCAAGGACATCATTTAACCTTTCCCGATCTCATCTCATCTACAAAATGAGGAAGTCAAATGTACAGCAGAATCACTCCTGTCTGACCTGTGAATTTTCCAAGATAATGACAGGAGGTTTGCTGGTTGTCTTAGTTATGATTTTATTGCTGTGAAGAGACACCATGACAAAGGCAACCCTATA
Source organism: Rattus norvegicus (assembly GCF_021556685.1). Classification (NCBI taxonomy): domain Eukaryota; kingdom Metazoa; phylum Chordata; class Mammalia; order Rodentia; family Muridae; genus Rattus; species Rattus norvegicus. Next base: position 77,436,282 of record NC_141540.1, on the reverse strand, counting down.
AAGAAAAGCATTTACTTGGGGCTTTTAGAGATTCAGTCTATTATCATCATGGTGGGAAGCATGGTGGAGTCCAGGTACACATGGTGCTCTAGAAGGAGCTGAGTGATTTACATTTTGATCCAAAGGCAGCCAGAAGAAGGACCTCAATATGTAACGAGTGGAACTTGAGCATAGAAGCCCAGAGAGCCAACCTTCTTCTAACAAGGCTACACTTCCACCAAAAAGGACACACCTCTTAATACTGTCAGTCACTGGGCAAGGATAGTTACACCACCACACTGGTTATAGCAAAAGACAGAGAGGAGGACACCCCCATGTGGGAGAGTGGGGAGGACTCGCCTGTGGTGGACAATAGGGATGACTTACCTGTGGTGGAGAATGAGGAGGACTCTCATAAGGTGAAAACTGGGGAGACACTGATGTGGTGGATAGTGAGGACATTCTTGTAGCAGACAACGGGGAGGGCATCCTTGTGGTGGACAGTGAGGAGAACGTCCCTGTAGTGAACAGTGAGGAAAATGTCCCTTTGGTAGACAGTGAAGAGGATGCCCCAGTGGTGGATATGATGAGGACATCCCTCTGTTGGACAGTGGGGGGAACTACAGTTCAATGGACAGTGAGGGGGATAGCCCCATGGCAGATAGTGAGGAGGACGTCCCTGTGGTGGACAGTGAGGAGGACTCCCCTGTGGGAAGAGTGATGAGACCCATTCTGACAGTTTCCTTGAACCCACCTCTCCTCTAAAATAAAGCATTTTAGGGGTTGGGGATTTAGCTCAGTGGTAGAGCGCTTGCCTAGGAAGCGCAAGGCCCTGGGTTCGGTCCCAGCTCCGAAAAAAAGAACCAAAATAAAATAAAATAAAATAAAGCATTTTATGAGGAATGAGATGATGGTAGCAAATATGGCATTCTTAAATATGAATTCTTAAAGAATTAAGAATTCATTTATATAGTCAAGTGTGGTGTAGCATTTTTGTAATCTCAACCCTCATGAGACAGATGCAGGAGGATGGATAGTTGTTCTTGTCATTGAGATCTTTTTCAGATTTATTGTTTTTATGTTCACATCTAGTGCTGCTTTGCTCTCATATATGTATGCACCGCCTGATCTCAGATACCAGAAATGAGGCAGAACTTACTCCTGGAAGTGGAGTTACAAACAGTTTTAGCAGCCAAGTCGGTGCTAAGAACTAAAACTGGGTCTTCTGCAAGAAACAGGTGTAAGGGTCTAGTAGCAAGTCCTCAGTTGCCAAGGAATGCTGCAAAATTTACACCATGCAACAGACCTCGCTGGAGACATTCATCAGAGGTAGGAGGGATGTGAAAGGCCACCACTGAGCAGAGATAAGAGAGAGACAGAGCGGGCGACAGACAGCAGGTTGTGTCAGCCCAGACTTTATAAGGGCTATGGAGCATGTGCCCAAGGGATGTTGGGGACATCTCATTACTGACGATGTGCCACACTGGCATGTAGTGATGATGACTTCTGAAGGTGCGGTGACAGAACACCTGGGTCTAACATTCCGCCCTTTTGTTTATTTTAAAAGGGAAGGAAATGGGAAGGGGTGGTTGGTGAGGTATTTGTGAGGCCACCGTTCTCTTTAGACTGCTTCCTGTTGTCTAGTGACATTGGCATCTTTGAGCTGGAACGCTGGCTAAGGCATTGCCACTCAGGCTCTGAGGGACCCTGGGGTGGGGAAGCGCAGGCTGCATTGGAGCACTTTGCAGTCTCTGATGGATTGAAAACCTGCTGGAACAGATATATGTTAGAGAAATTAAGAAGTTAAGAAGTTTAGGGGATTTTTTTAGGTGTACATTTTTACTTTTAGACCTATGGTTCTGCTGGTTGGGGAAGAGGAGTCCCAAGATCAGTGTGAGCATGGGGTGAGACTCAAACCCTCAAGAATTGGGAGGTAGGGGCCATGCTGTTGATTGACAGTACTTGTGTGTGTGTGGAGTCCATTTGACCTTGAGAAGAGGATTTGAGTTGATTCCCTGAAGCTTATGAAGATTTTTTTTTTAAGTTTACAAAAGGATAAAAGTTTTAGATCTGTTAATAATACCACTGTTTGTACTCAGTTCTGAAATCCACATTATAGAAAGAGCAGTAGACTCATGCCTTTGAGGCATAGTAGAAGCTTGGAGACCCAAAAATTATTCTGAATTAAAAGCATGAACACTCTTTCTAGAGGGCTGGGTATATAGATTGGGCAAAGATGTTCTTAGCACAATGAGAAGCCACTTTAAGTCTATACTTAGAAAACAACCAAGGGAAATTTCAGCTCTTTAGCATGTATGCTATGCTATGCATAGTAGCATAGCATACTATGATGAGATAATAGCAACCCGTGCTTACCAGAGAAGGTTAATAGCTTATCAGAACCCCATTGGTTAAGGTTCAAATTCTGAACTTTTGAAGTTGTCTTAGTTAGGGTTTCATTGCTGTGAAGAGACATCATGACCAAGGAAACTCATAAAGTAATATTTAATTGGGACTGACTTACAGTTTCAGAGGGTCAGTCCATTATCATCAAGGCAGGAAGCATGGCAGTGTCTAGGTAGACATGGTGCTGAAGGAGTCGAGAGTTCTACAACTTGTTCCGAAGGCCTCCAGAAAGAGATGCTCTTCCACATTGGGTGGAGCTTGAGCGTTAGGAGACCTTAAAGCCCACCCCCATAGTGACGTACTTCCTCCAACAAAGCCACACCCACTCCAACAAGGCCACACCCACTCCAACAAGGCCACACCTATTCCAAAAGACCAGGGCTACTCCAAGAAGGCCACACCTCCTAATAGTACCACTTCCCATGAGCCAAGCAATTTCAAACCAGAAGTCTTCATGTAACAATAGCATAGAGAGGGGAAAGTTAGACATTTTTAATGTGCTTTAAATCATTTCATTAGACCTTTACAATCTACACACCTTACAATACTTTCTTATACCTTTATAACGTACACTTACATATGTTATAACACTTTTTAAAACCCTTACCCCCTATTTAAGCTTTCCTATCCTCAGACCTTACATAAACTTTACACTTTTTTTTACATCCAGTCATTTACCACGAGACACACATAGTTATTACTGAAAGAAGGCAGTGATTGTAAGGCAAGTTCCTTTATGTAAAATGAATTTGTAATTCTAGCCTGCCCATAGAGAAGACATACAATCCAGGTATTTTATTTACAAGTCGTAAGATTGGACAGGTTTAGACAGAGCTAAATCATTCCCCAGCTGTACAGTCCCTTGCTACCTGCTCATTCTCCTGGTCATTGTTCATGGTCCAGCTCCTCTCATCTTCCTCTAGCTCAGTCTCCTTTCCTTTTCTCCTCCCTCTACTTGTAACCCTCTTGGTGATCCCCAAGTCCCTCCCACCTTTCTCCTTCCACTGCCCAATCACAGGCTAGCCCTTTATTGATCAGTTAACTTGGGGAGTCAGGTTTACACAGCATCACTTGGTGTACATAAGGGGCAACTGCATCTTGAGAGTCAGTGTTTAGCATTAGAATATAAGCAGCATCAGACCATCACCACACCCAGTAGTGCTTTCCAGTGAGGAGAAAGCAGTCGAAGGCTTGGTTGATGCTGTTAAACTGTCAACGCTGGGAACTAGCCTTGTCCTCAGCACCATCAGAGCTGAGAAGGGTAAATTTCATCAGAGCAAGCAGGAAGTATGGACCAGGCGGCTCCCAAGTCTATTGAGAATGATGGAGACTTACTGGCTCCCTGGGCAGTGAGTTCCTAGGTTCCTCTGTGGAAATCTTGATTTCCTTGTGAGCAGAGCTCTCAGGATAGTTTTGACCACCAGGCCCAGAAGATCCAACAGACTTTCTGTGGAGTAGGAACCTGGGGACAGTCCTATCTTGTCTAGGCAAAGCAGAGCAATCAACTCCCCAGTGCCCTGCTTGTTCACAGTTTGGTCAGGGTGGTGAGTGAAACGAATGGCAGTTTCCCCTAGGGTCTGCTTTGCCTCGTTTAAAGCAAGCTCCAGATAAGTTCGGTGCTAATCATCCTCTTTGGGGAAGATGTCAGGGCTGCTGGCACTTTTCTCTAGTATGGGAAGCCTTTTCCTGCTCCTCCCTTTCTGCTCCAGGATTTAAGGCCAGCCTATACTTCTATACTTGCTGGGCAACCTGAGCTACATAAAGAGTCTCTCTCTCTCTCTCTCTCTCTCTCTCTCTCTCTCTCTCTCTCTCTCTCTCACACACACACACACACACACACACACACACACACACAGAATTACTGAGTATAAATTCCTCTGAACAATTTCAGTAAACAAAAACATCTTTACTAAGAAGTAAACCATCTTTGCTTCAACCCCAGTAGCCATTATTTTAATATCAGTAAAGAGAAACTTCTCTAGCTTCAGGGGAAGACATTTTGAAGGGAAATGAATCTGGCTAGGAGACAGGAGAGGTGAGAATGAAAGAGGAAGGACCCATCAAGTGTCCAGGAGTCAGAAAACACTGAATGAAGCAAGGTCCTGAGGTGGACAGTTCACATCCAAGAAGAGGAAGGCGGGAGGGGGCTGTGTGGAAGCCACAGGCAGAGAGCCCACTGTGTCTCCAGCTCCTCGGTATGGGTGCCAACCTCCCATAGACCACCTCAGGCTGCACAGCACTAGATACTAGGCCAGGCCATGAAGTATGTTCTCTAAATGCTTATTTAATAACAGGATATTAATTATTAACCATGCCCTGTCCCCTGTGAGTAAATTAGCATATCAATATTGCAGGTCCAATTATTTCCTGCTAGCTTTATGCAGAACCCAACAGAGAGAGCCTCCTCAGACTTTGTTTTCATAAAAAAATATGAGTCCACAGCCCAGGAGAAGGAGGAGGAGGAGGAGGAGGAGGAGCAGCAGCAGCAGCAGCAGCAGCAACAGCAGCAGCAGCCGCTAGATGACCACTGATTGAGAATATCACAAGGCTTGTGCTTGGTTCTGTTAAGAGAATGGGCACGGTTCCTCTAGCACCATTTGTACCTGCAGCCAGGGCAACCAAAAGAGTGCTTTGTGTTTCCAAGGGAGGATTCTATGCTCAGCCCAGTAGCCTACGACCATGTGTGCACATGCATGTAGACACATGCAAACCAGTTGCTCCCCAGTTACTCTCCTTAGGAAGGCTAGAGCAGCAGTAGGAGTCAAACAAGTAAAGCTTGTTTGCTTGGATTCTCTCGCTTGGATTCTCTCTCTCTCTCTCTCTCTCTCTCTCTCTCTCTCTCTCTCTCTCCTCATTTTACAGATGTGTGGATAAGCATGGTGCCATGGAACCATAGTGTGAGTGACCCCATCTTGGTTTGTCAGTTGCTCATTGGAGTCTCCCCTGAGCATGCTCACTGAGCTGGGATTCCCGCCATTCTTTAGCAGGAAGTTCTCTGGACTGTGGCTTCCTCACAGTTCTTTCTCATGGACTGTGGCCTCCCTGTGCACATTTGTGTTTGGGTCATTCTTTTTGTTCTGCTCAAGATGCTTTGTAAGCCCTGAAGGAGTGCTGCTTTCTTTTCTTTATTTTATTGGATATTTTAAATTTACATTTCAAATGTTATTCCCTTTCCCAGTTTCCTAGCCATAAGCCCTTTATCCCACCCTTCTATAAGGATGTTCCCCCTCCCCAGCCACTCCTCCCTCCCACCTCCCCCCGCCATGACATTCCCCTACACTGAGGGGGTCCAGCCTTGGCAGGACCAAGGACTTCTCCTTCCACTGGTGCTCAACAAGGCCATCTCTGCTACATATGCATCTGGAGCCATGGGTCTGTCCATGTGTAGTCTCTGGGTAGTGGTTTAGTCCCTGGGAGCTCTGGTTAGTTGGTACTGTTGTTCTTATGGGGTCACAAGCCCCTTCAGCTCCTTCAATCCTTTTTCTAACTCCTCCAATGGGGACCCCATTCTCAGTTCAGTGTTTTGCTGCTAGCATTCACCTCTGTATTTGACATGCTCTGGCTGAGCCTCTCAGGAGACAGCTAGAGAGTGTTTCTTTAGCACTGTCCAAAGACTCAAGCTCCTAACTTCTGTGTGTGCATGTGTATGCATGTACATATATGGGCATGCACATGTGTGTATGTGAATGTGCATATAGGCATGTTTGTGTTTGTCTACATGCAAGAGTTCATTTGTGCATGTGCGTGTTTGAGTAATGTGTATCTATGCTTGTCTGATATGTGTGTGAGGAATCACGGTTGCGAATCCATGTGTATGTATGCATTTGTTTGCATGTACCTGAGTGTTTGCATGTTTTTGTAAGTGTGCATGTATGTGAGTGTGTTCCTGCTTTTATTGATGTGTGCTTGAGTATGCATGTGTGTGCTTGTACATGCACTCATGCATACTGTTGTGTGTTTGTGTGTGCTTATTTGGGTGTGTGCACATGCATGTAGATACATGCAAACCAGTTGCTCCCCAGTTACTCTCCTTAGGAAGGCTAGAGCAGCAGTAGGAGTCAAACAAGTAAAGCTTGTTTGCTTGGATTCTCTCGCTTGGATTCTCTCTCTCTCTCTCTCTCTCTCTCTCTCTCTCTCTCTCTCTCTCTCTCTCTCTCCTCATTTTACAGATGTGTGGATAAGCATGGTGCCATGGAACCATAGTGTGAGTGACCCCATCTTGGTTTGTCAGTTGGGCCTAGTACAGGAGCTCAGTGCAAGCAGTGGCCTCTGGATTTTATCTGGCCATTATTAGCATTGATTGATTTTTAAATTCAATAACACAGGAATAGAGGTGTTACGCTCTAGTAGGTCAGAGACTGTGCACAGATACCTTAGCAGGCATGTTCATAGGGCATGCCTGGGTGCTGTTGATAGGACCAGGAATTGACCAGATTCTCCTGCCCAGAACTTTCAGGCCAGGGACCCAGTGAACAAAATTCCTGCTGGGACTGTTGCTAATGTAAACACCACGGGAGTATGTGGGGTGGGGGATGGGAAGTGATCTCAGAACTAGGGAGAGCTGATTTGCAGACAGACCAAAAGAAGAAAGGAAAAACTGAAGGGTCGACAATGCTCCTTCCACAACTTAGCCCTTCCTGAGGTCCTGCTCCCGCCCTCTTTACATTTGAGGTAGTAAAAACACATCACTTAGAGTGGACTCAAGTTTAGCAGGTCAGGTATGCATAAATGCTTTCCCCCAGACCCCATTTTTTCTTTTCTGCCATCTTAAGAGGTTTGGAGGGACTGCTAGCATGCTCCCAAGGGGGTTAGCACCCTTGATTTTTATAATCAGAATTTCTTCATAAGCACAAAGTGATAGAAGTGTGGGGGAAAGGATTTTAGAGATCATCCAGTGTGGGGCTTAATTTTCTCCTTCCACGATCCCCTCTCACCTGAAGATTTCAGGAACCCTCAAGTATACTGATATATAAAATAGTTGCACAAACCAGACATTTACTTAACATAATTATTTAATATAGATAGACATTTTCATTATTGAAGATGAGACTGAATTTGTATAGTAAAATGAATGAACTTATTTTTCATAGAGAACTAAATCTTGGCTGAGTATTGATACTGAAGAATGTAGACCATCAAGGATGTAGACCGTCAAGGATGTAGACCGTCAAGGATGTAGACCGTCAAGGATGTAGACCATCTGGCTGGAGAGATGGCACTGACTGCTCTTCCTGAGGTCCTGAATTCAATTCCCAGCAACCACATGGTGGCTCACAGCCATCTGTAATGGGATTCGATGGCCTCTTCTGGTGTGTCTGAAGACAGCAACAGTGTACTCACATACATAAAATAAATAAATGTTTAAAAAGAAAAGGATGTAGACCATCAAGGACGTAGACCATCAAGGACGTAGACCGTCAAGGATGTAGACCGTCAAGGATGTAGACCGTCAAGGGTGTAGACCGTCAAGGGTGTAGACCGTCAAGGGTGTAGACCATCAAGGGTGTAGACCATCAAGGATGTAGACCGTCAAGGATGTAGACCGTCAAGGATGTAGACCGTCAAGGATGTAGACCGTCAAGGGTGCAGACCATCAAGGATGCAGACCGTCAAGGATGCAGACCGTCAAGGATGCAGACCGTCAAGGATGCAGACCGTCAAGGGTGTAGACTGTCAAGGGTGTAGACCGTCAAGGATGCAGACCGTCAAGGATGCAGACCGTCAAGGATGTAGACCGTCAAGGATGCAGACCGTCAAGGATGCAGACCGTCAAGGATGCAGACCGTCAAGGGTGTAGACCGTCAAGGGTGTAGACCGTCAAGGATGCAGACCGTCAAGGATGCAGACCGTCAAGGATGCAGACCGTCAAGGATGCAGACCGTCAAGGATGCAGACTGTCAAGGGTGCAGACCGTCAAGGGTGCAGACCGTCAAGGGTGTAGACCGTCAAGGATGCAGACCATCAAGGATGCAGACCATCAAGGATGCAGACCTCAAGGATGTAGACCGTCAGCATCTTTGGAGTTTTGATTGCTCACAATGAGAACACTAATGGCAGAAGTATGTTTGGGCTGTTATAGGAATTGTTGGAAATTCTGCTCTAATCTCAAGCCAAATTTTGTTTGTTTTTGTTTTGTTTTGAGATAGGATCTCATGCAATCCAGGCTGACCTTGAATGTGAAGTGCATCAGAGGATAACCTTGACTCGTGATCTTCCTGTCTCCATTTATGACTTTTAAAATGAAACTCCAGTTAGCAGCTGTCTTAGTTAGGGTTTTACTGCTGTGAACAGACACCATGACCATGACCATGACAACTCTCATAAAAGAAAATATTTAATTGGTGCTGGCTTACAGGTTCAGAGGTTCAACCCGTTATCATCATGGTGGGAAGCATGGCAGTATCCAGGCAGACATGGTGCTGGAGGAGCCAAGAGTTCTACTTCTTGATCCAAAGGCAGTCAGGAAAAGACTCTTCTTCCACACTGGGAGGAGCTTGACCACTAACAGCCTGTAGTGGGTTGGCCTAATGCTGCTTGAATCTAATGCTAATTTGGAGCCCCTAACACTAGTTACCTCACACATAAGACACTGAGTGACCCTGCCCCTAGTTAATTGTGATTGGTAAATAAAGCTGCCAATAGCCAATATCTGGGCAGAGGAGACAAAGGTATGGTTGAGGTTTCGTGTGCTTGGGGAGAGAGGACCATGAGGAGGGAAGGAGAAGGAAGGAGACACTGTGGGATAGAAGAACTTGCAGGAGAGGAGAAAGGAGTGTGGCCATGGGATAAGAGAAAGAGAGTGTGGTCGTAAGTGCTGCCTAGGGAGCTAAGAGCATCCCAAATGAACGGAGTAAGTAAACTCAGGTTATCAATGGGAAGTAGATTCTAACACATGGAGGATAGGCAGCTGCCCAGTATGCTTAAGGCATATTATAAATACACAGGCTGAGTATGTCTTTCTTCTGGGAACCCAATAACCAAAGGCAGGGTAGAGGAGTCCCAGGCTGGGATTTTTGATATTTTTACTACAGGAGCCCTCAAAGCCCCTTCCCACACTTTCTCCAGCATGGCCACACCTCCTAATAGTGCCGCTTCCTATGGGCCAAGCACATTCAAACCGCCACAGAAATTTACATGGTACTTTGATCTTCTTATTTATTTTTGAGACAGGGTTTCACTATGTACCCAGTCTGGCCAGGAACTGAAGTTAAGGCTCCTGCCTCAGCCTTCTTAGATGTCCTGTCAGGCCAAGTTCAGCTTAGCTCAACCTCAAGCCTTGCCTCTGTTTCTCCAAGGCTCCTCTCACCATCTACATGCCTCAGGTCAGCTCACCTCAGCTCACACTTACGCACTGAGTTAGTGTCCCTTGCTCCAGTAAACTTTCCTGTCCCTAGACTCAGCTGTTCTGTCTGCTTCCTTGTAAGACTGTAGACGTTGGGACAGTATCTAGCAGGTCCACCGTGGGTCCCACGGCCCAGGCTGGATTCCAGATACGCAGTAGAAATATGCTGTAGGAACTGCCTCCCCCACACCCACCCCTTGGCTGAAGGCCAGGCTGCTTTCTGAGTTCCTCACTGAGGAGGAGCCAAGCTTCACCTTGCCCTACTGCTCCCTGTCTGGAGATGCAGAAAGGCCGGCTGTGCCCAGTTTGTGTGTATTTAACCCAGACCACAAATGCCGAATGGTATCGCTGACTCAGCAAGTTGACCTCATTTACAGCGCACATGGCATGGCTGAAGATGCGGTTCCTTGTCCCCAGCCCCGACTCTCTTATTTCTGTTGAAGAACTGAATTCCTCTTCGTGGGTGTCCACAGGCAGGGAGGGCTGCTCCTATTGCTTCCCAGGATGCCGTGGAGCATCTGTAATCCAGGAGCATCCTCCCAAGGTGGGAAGAGGAGCCAACCAGAAACAGTGACCTCTGCAGCAAGGAAGGCCTTCTGTGGGAGCCCTAGGGCTCAGAAAGGAGTTGCTGTGGTTTGCAGCGATGCTATAGAGGGAGGAGATCTGTTTCTGCTTTTAACCTGGGAACATGGATGCTAGTCACCGAAAATCGCATGTTCCTGATTTTCACTAATTTATTTGCAAAAAACCAAAACTGTTTCATTTATTATTAATTTTTTAAAAATCAGGCCAAATGAGTTCTGATCTCCTATTGTTGGAACAGAGAAGGGCGCAGAGGAGCATCTGTCTCCAGCCATAGCCTTGGCTGGGTGACCAATGACCTAATGTGAAGATGCTTATGATAGTTAGCCCTAACTCTTTTTTTAAAAGTTTACAATGGTGCAAAGGTAATATGCATTCAGTAGAAACACGCTATAATAAAAGAAATTAATAATTTTTCAGTGTTTAAATCCCTGTCCTTCATTTGCTGTGATAAAAATATTTCGAGGAGAGCAAAGGAGACAGGTCAGTCGATAATGGTGGGAAAGTCACGGTTACAGGTGTGTGAGGCATCTCACCACATCCCACCCACACTCAGGAAACAGAGAATGATGCACACTAGTGCTCAGCCTTCTCCTGACATCTGCCCCAGCCCTGGATCCCTGCTAGGGAATGGCAGCACCCAGAGTGGGCAAGCCTCAAATCAGCCACTGCAGTCAGGATAGCACCCACAGTCAGGATAGCAGCACAGGCACACTCAGTCACTGCAGTCAGGATAGCACCACAGGCACCCTCAGTCACTGCAGTCAGGATAGCATCCACAGTCAGGATAGCATCACAGGCGCGCTCAGTCACTGCAGTCAGGATAGCACCACAGCCACCCTCAGCCACTGCAGTCAGGATAGCACCCACAGTCAGGATAGCACCACAGGCACACTCAGTCACTGCAGTCAGGAGAGCACCCACAGGCACACTCAGAGGCCCATCTCCCAGATTTTACATTCTGCCAACTTGACAATTGTCACTGACCATCACAACTGGCTGCCAGTACCTGGTCCAACCCTGCCTGAGACTGGGCACTGGAAGCTTGTGGTTAGCTGCTGGATCATGATACTACCAAACACTGTCTCTCTAAGCTAGGGAACATGCTTTAAATTCACCAACCACTTACCATTGTGTTCTCAACTTACTTTAGATTTATGAGGAATTAATCCCACCACTAATTGAGTAGTATTCTTCCATAAAGTTGTAAGGAGTGTTTAGCCTAAAGTAATCTTTGTAAAATATTAATCATAAGCCCCAGAGTAAACCAAGAAAGCATATCAATAAGGCTAGATAAACACTTTTGACATAGATATACAGTGGAATACTACTCAGCAATGAAAAAGGAATCAAATTATAAAATGCAACATCACTAAGCCAAAAGAAGTAAAAGTTAAAAAAGAAGTGCAAACTCTGAATATAAACTAGAGAGATCTCTAAATAACTATGCTGTGCATATGGAACTAGACCATACAGTATATACTGCCTGATTCCACTTATATTCAAAAAGGCAAACTAATCCACTGTGACAAAGCAGATGAACTGTTGCTTGTGCTAAAGGAGGTGGGAGGGACTGGAAGCCCTGAATCTGGGACTCACAGGGTGGAAGGAGAGAACAGAGTTCTGTGAATTGTCCTGTGACCCTGACACATTCTAATAAATCCAGTACAAATGAATAAATCTAACTTCAAAATAATTTAAAAGTGCCAAAGGCATGCCAATAAAGCGATGGTACAAATACGGTTATTTTTAATTTTTAAAAATTATTTTTATTGTTTTACGTATATGGTTGTTTTGCCTGAATGGGTGTGTGCCTTGCATATGCCCCATGCCCAAGGAAGGCAAAAAACATCAGATTCCCTAGAACTGGGGTTACAGACAGCTGTGAACTGTGATGTGGGTGCTGGGAGTCGAACCCACGTTCTCTAGAAGAGCAGCGTGCTCTCACACTGGCTGGTCTCTCCAGCTTTCCAAACGTGGTCCTTGAAGAGGAGGTCTTGGAGCATTGGCTGGAATTAGACGGAGAGTAATCAATAAGCTGGTGCAAAGCCAACCCTTCTTTCGTTCCTTCGGGTCCCCAGTCTGTGGTGCCACTCAGTCTGTTGACAGACAACTCACAGATGTACCCAGAGGTTTAGCTCCTAGGTGATTCTCAATCCCATCGAGTTGACAGTCAATTTTAATCATATTCACAAATTAACATTAATCAATACCAACATCGAAAAACCAAGAAGTCCGTGAAAGATCCTGGGAAAAGATTCATAAGAACCCAGCCACAGAGAGAGGAGTCTAGTCAAGAGCTGGGCTTCCCCAGGTAAGAGAGATCCAGGCCCGGGTTGGGGATTTAATTCAGTGGTAGAGCACTTGCCTCGCAAGCACAAGGCCCTGGGTTCGGTTCTCAGCTCTGGGGGAAAAAAAAGGAGAGATCCAGGCCACTTCCATGTTTTTATTTCCTATTAAGGGAAAAAGAAGACGTAAAAAGCCACAAGAATAAAACAATAGCAAACCATCAAAGCTGTGTTACGTATGGACAGCATACCATATGCTGTAACAAAGTTAAGAGAAAACAAAACAAACAAAAAACCCCTGAGCCCAATGCCACTGTGATGGTCATAGGTACCCATTTAATTAACCTCTGAAGTGGCTTTAAGCCATCAGAACACAGGCACCTGCAACATCCTTAACCTTCTCTTTAGCTCTTCTGCCAAAGACTTTGGCCTCAAGATGACAGCTTGCTTAGGGAGCTTCCCTTTCCCCAGAACTTCATAGTAGCCCGGTCAAACAACATCAATGATGGGAGCAGGCTTGTTTTTCTCTGCATTGACCCATGTCTGTTCGCTGACCAACGGCCATAATTTATCCAGGTTGACAGTTGGGCAGAAGCTCTGGTTCCTCTCCAAGTGGTAATCCCTCATGCTAACTTTCCCGAAGTAGCCTGGATGGTATTAGTCAAAGTTGATCCTGTGGTGATGCATAACTCCAGCATCCCTGCGGCCTCCTGTGTGCTCACCGTGCTTAGCGATGCGACCATGGCCATGGCTCACGTGACCCCGAGGTTCCGGGTCTTCCTCAGTCTGGATGGCATGGCGGTGGCAGAAAAGAAAGAGTCCCCCCTTTCTAATCTTAATCCACAGTATACTGTAGCCAGTGCTGTGGTGGTGGGAAACTCTCAAGTCATCAAAGCTCCCTCCGACAAAATGACAGGAGTTCCGGAATGAGGCGGGTCTGAATGACCACCCCCCTCTCTCTGGTAGTGAACATACATTCTGTTGGTCACAGACACTAGACCTGAATCCTGAAGTGGCCCCGGAGAAGCTCTGTTTCCTTAGGCAAGCTGCCCGGCTCTAATGATTTGGGGCAGGGTTGGGTCAGTGACTTTCTGACAGCTGAATAGAATGTTCATGTGGCTAGAGCCAGGATTCTTCTGTGGGTTCAAGGAGCTCCCTAAAAAAGAGTTCGACGCTCTTCCCTGCTCCCTGCCCCATAGAGGCACACTTTCCTCCTCAAAAGTCTCTAAAAGTCCAGCCTCTGTCCTCCAGGATAACCCTGGCCAGAGAGCTTCTGGACAGAGGAGGGGCGGGGCGGGGCCAGGCGCAGACCCCGCCCACCCTCAGACATAAGGCTGGAGCGGGGGCTCAGGACACAGCATAGACTCTAGGCATCAAGTCCTGTTCTCCACGCTGTCCCTGGTCATCGCCAGAGTCATGAAGATGCACTTCTGCATCCCGGTGTCCCAGCAGCAGCCAGACACGCTGGGGGGCCGCTACGTGGTGCGTCTGGGGCCCAGTGTCGGCTGGGTGGGGAGGGGCTCGGTGACCCTGTGGTCCCCCTCTCCAATCCCCCCCTCCCCTCCGTCCTCGCCTTCAATAGATAACCGGGACGGATGTCTGTGCTTTCAGTTGTACTCCGTGTACCTGGACGGGTTCCTCTTCTGTAAAGTACGCTACAGCCAGCTGCACCGCTGGGATGAACAGGTGAGCCCCGTGGGAAAATGTGCCCACTCTGAAAGGCTGTGGGGTGTGTGTGTGTGTGTGTGTATGTGTGTGTGTGTATGGTGTGTATGTGCGTGTGTGTGTGTGTGTGTGTGTGTGTGTGTGTGTGTGTGTAGGGGGAGAGGAGGGGGGGGGGGCTGGCTACAGTCTCCTGATCCGTGAACTACAGGAACTTTCAATCCCAGAGCAATCTCCTATATCAACATCTCCAACATCAGGTTAGCCTTATAATATGAACAGGATCATAATGACCAGTTGCAAAGTCACCTCCTTCCCCTGGCTTCCTGCACTCATAGCCCTCAGACCTATCCCAGAGTAGAGTCAATCAGGACAAGTGGATTTATAAAGAGTGTCATTCATATAGGTTCTAGTTCTAATGCAGTCTCATCTGGCCCTATACAGATTGGCTTGTGGCAGCTAATCAGGAAGTGTTACAAGATTCAAAAGCATCTAGGGGGATTTCTGGGAGACTCAGGGCTTGAGAAGGGACTCCAAGCAGAGGAAGTGACAGTGGCAGATAAGAGCAGGAAGTGTAAATAGGCAAAGAGAAAGAGAAAAGCTAGGCAGGGTGTCGCATCCCAGGGGAGACTGAGGCAGGGGGCTAGAGAATTCAAGACCAGCCTGTGCTACACAGAGTTGTCTCGCATCAAAAAGAAAAGGCTGTGAGGTGAGTAGGAAAACCAGATTAGCTCAGAATGAGGCAAGAGCTGGGGAGGCTGGCACCTGGCAGGAGGAGCACCCAAACGGTCCCCTCTTGTGACGCTCCCTGTGCAAGCCTGATCCCCCACAAGCTGACATTGCCTTCACAGGCTTCTTCAGAGCTGGGGAAGGTATTGCAGGCAAATCAGGGGCTTCGGTCAAACTGGCTGTATTTATCTAAAGGCACAGACAGCTGAGCTGGCCAGAGAGTTCACACGGCAGACAATAGCAGCGCTCAGCATCAGAAGGTCAGCTGCAGCCCTTGCAGGGGTTTTGGTGGGGATAGGGCTGCAGCTGACGTGTCAGAGAGCATGGGTCACAGGTCACAGGTCACAGGTCACCTCACAGAGCCGACCCTTCTCTTTCCCAGACT